>NC_065543.1:837975-1137975 GCF_932294415.1 Quercus robur | reverse complement strand
GGAAAAAAATTATAAATTTTAGGTCTTTTTTAAGTATGTGTTGCAAACATGTAACTCTGTTAAACCCAGCTGATATTTCTGTGGCTTTGAACTAATATGCAGGAGCTTGTGGGAGCTGTCCTAGCTCAACAACTACAATGACGATGGGGATTGAACGCTTCTTTTCACTTCCCCTTCACTTTTCCCAATCTCTTAATCATTGTTCTGTGTTTCTTCTTCTCCACCTTGCTCTTGCGATTTTCTTTGAGCCTCTGCATTCTTGTGGCTGAGCTGTGGTTGCTTCTTTTAAGGTATGTTTCTCTTATCTATCTCTCCCATCAAATAACTTGAGTATTATGTTGGAGTCAGAAATGTTTTCAAAGCTCAAAAATCTCGAGTTACTTGATTTTTCAAATAATAACTTAGTTAGCATCAACAATAATGTCACCTTTATCCTGCCCAAACTTAGCAGTTTGAACTTGTCTTCTTGCAACATTAGTGAATTCCCAATTTTCTCAAAAATTAATTGAATAATACAATGAGACTCATAAATAATATCAAAAAGTACAACAAGACTCATAATAATAGCCTCGTCAAAACCCCAATTGTACATGTGTTATTACCTATTACCACATGGTATAAGGTCAATAGCTACACACTAAAACCGACAAAATACAAGGAACAAATTAAAGCAAATACAACACTTTTTGTCATGGAATAAAGCCAATATAAAACATAGTTGTAAATCATAACTTTACAATCCTAAATTCCGGAGTTTTCCTTCCAAGATTATTTGAAATGACATGAAATCCCATCATCAAATCTTTAACTTGCAGAAGAAAAGATTACAAAAAGCAATAATATTTAGATTGTAGAAGAAAATATTACAAAAGGCAGAAAGAAGAAAAAAACCGCCCACTCTCTGACTCTCTCCAGTCTCCATCTTGATTCAAAAAAACAAAAAACACTTTTTTTTTGTTGACTTACTCATCAATTGGTGTTGGCTAGACATTATGGGTGGCCGTGACAGGTACTCTTTAAGTTGCTGGAAGGCTAAGGCACATTCCTCGGACCACTCAAATCCTTTCCATTTGTTCATTAGGAGGTAGAAGGGTCGGCATCGGTCCGCAGATCGGGAAATAAACTGATTTAAAGCCGCGAAAATTTTGAGAGGAAAAACTTCTGGAATTAAAACTGATTTCTTGCTTAACAATATAACTAAGCCTTGCTCACTATTTATAGTACAAAAATCTGTGGTCATAACAGAATAACCGAGAGTTTATCGAAGTTCAAATTTGTTCAACCCTTCTATGGTTGGATTATTCATCATTTTCAAGCGATTCAGCAAGAGAGATCCTCACCAACAAAAACCTCTCCTTTCGCTAGAAATATGTGCCATTTTATCAAGCAAGAAAGGGTTTAATCTAAATTCAACCATCTAATTGGCTTTATTCCGTGCCAAATTTGCTTGTATTTCAGCATTTAGTAACCCTGTATTTAGGTGGGTTTGATGTAAGGGTAGTGAGTGAGATAGAGTGAAGTTTGCTCAAGAGTGTGCAAGAAAACAGAGACTCGCGGCTTGGCCTCGCGGGTGACTCGCGGCTGCAAGCCGCCAAACGCAGCACACGTGCCAAGCATGTCGGAAGGTAAACAGTCATGCTAGCTGGAGCACTACAGGACAAAACAGGACAACTGGCCATACGGTTATCTCGCGATTGGATCTCGCGGCTTGACTTCTGGAGTGCCTGTTAGAACACTACCTCCAATGTTATCATTTTCAGTCTCCTTTTTATTCAACTTTTCTTGTCCTCTTTTTGTAGTAATACATTATTTTCATCTGTTACTATTCAGAATTTCAATCTGATTTTCTTGGGATCCGTGAATATGTCTTTGGGCCTTCTTTTCTCCTAAACCTAGACATATAAAAGGATCAGTTTAAGGGCCGCCAAAGTGTTCACAAGTTGCACAAGTATTGAGTAAACTCTGTTCAAGTAAATTCTAACTCTCCCCCTAAGTTAGATACATCAAAAAGTTTTTATATTCTCCCCCTTTGAAAAACAATTTTATTTCCCCTTAAACAAAACAAACAGGTCATCTATGTCTCCCCCTTTTTGTCACGTATTGACAAAGACTACCAAATCAAAAGATAGACAGAAAATATACAACAGAGTAAGACAAAATAGGCTTCATTTCTAAACGAAACGGGTCAGGACAAGCCGAAAAATAGAGAACAAAAAAAATTTCTTTCCTATCCATGCGAACCCGACCCGAGTTAGAAAATTCAAAAATAAAAGCAAAAAAATTCTAAAAATTAAAAAACATCGTCTAGGCTTCATTTCAAGACGAAACGGGTCAGGACATGCCGAAAAATGAGTTAGAGTGATGGAAACACAAAACAAGAATATGGTGTTTTCAAAAAACTAAGATACATAACTTAGTGGCACCATTGTAAATTTTCGAACTCTGTGGAGCCCACAGCTTTTGTGTTGCTAAATGATTAGATTTCTTCTAAATTCTTTATGCAGTGATATGTGATCAGTCTCTCACTCTGTCGATATGACCTGCTAGATGTAGGTTTTGCCTTGCCTTCCATCTCATATTTTTATTTCAATCCAACAACCCCTTTGTCATATCTCACTCTTCCTTGAAAATAAAATATGTACTATTAATTGAATCTTCCACCTTAGCAAAGGTTTTAACAAATTATTCATTTAACATTCCACCTTTACGAAAGTTTTAGAAAGTACACATTCGAAGCTTGAATTTGGACAGAAATTTTGTATTTTTTCGACGGAAATCGAGAGAGTTATTGTCATTTGAATATGTCCCACCGAGTTACCCGAAATATGGATTTCAATTATGTGCCGATGGGGGGGCCTAAAAACGGAAGTCTAACGATTCGCACACGAATTTGGATTGGAAATATTTTTCCTATATCGCGAGATCGATAATCTCGAAATCAAACTTTTGTAAAAAACACATTAGTGGCTCCCGGGAGTGCTGGTGTGACTCTTGAGAGCGTGATCGGTCTTGGAATCGTTGCGTACCAGATCGGCTGGAGCCCTCCTCGCTTCGATTTCTCCTTTGCTGGGGGTTGCGATTCCTTTCTTAGCGCCGACCCCTTGCTTCCAGCTCCAAATCCATTACCAATCTGCGCAACCGCTCCAGTTCTCGATCTCTATCATCATACTGCCGATGCGCCGAGACGCCTGAAACCGTTCGATGTGTCTGGGCCGACCCTTCTCCCAATCCGGACCTTTCCTCTCCTCTGGGGACGCAACCTAGTAGGCTGGTTGTTTTGTTTTAGCCCTCTAATTTATTTTATTTTATTACATTTTTTTTTGTTTGTGTGTGTAATAATTCCTTATATCTTCTGAATCGTCACCAAAGACAAATCATATATTTATAATACTCCTTGGGCCGGCCAGCCCCTTCCTGCTTCTTCAATTTGGAAGCTACTGCCATCATTGCTTCGAAGATTACCCCACCCTTCGAAGGGGCGGGCTTAATGGCACTCTACTTGGCAAAGAGGGTGCGGTGTCCAGAGGAGCCTTCTCTATTCTTACTTTTGCCCCAATCATTTTTGGACTTGATCAACTTTTCAACATGTCTTCTGTATGTTTTTCCCACTCAAATAAAAGTCCGAATTCCATGAAGTTATCATTCAGAAGGAAAAATAAATAAATAAAGAATAACTAAATTATAAGAATAACTATTACATTAAAGTGTTTATTACAGTTTACCAAACATGCCCTTACTCTTTGAATTTATTGGGCATAGTTGAATGAAACTAAATGTTTTTTTTTAGGTCCTCATGAAATAAGTTTTCAACATTGTAATTTAAAAAAAAAAAAAAAATTCTTTATCAAATTAGCAATATCCAATAGGATATTTGTAATTTTTCTCTATTTTGGGATGTTAATATTGTATGAAAAAGGAGTCCATAATGAAAGTGTGTCGGCCAGATTGTGGTTTGGCCCGTTTGGGTTTGGTTGAAAAATGGATCTTGAAAGGTGAGATGTGGAAATTGAATGGGTGTTGGGTTGTTTTGTGATTTGCCATTGTTTATTGTGTTGTTTATTTGAGTTGCATTGAGGGCAACAGAAAAGTGTTTACCCTTCTTTCGAACGCTAAAGAAATCCTTCGAGTGGACGGTCGAATGCCAGCAAGCATTCGAAGAATTGAAGGCTTACCTCTCCTCCCCACCGCTGTTGAGCCCATCGCAGTCAGGAGAGGAGCTTTTTCTCTATCTAGCCGTCTCCCCTGCAGCTGTAAGTGCTGCCTTAGTTAGAGAAGAGGAAAAAGTACAAAGGCCCGTGTACTACGGCTCACGGAGTACCAGCAGGAACTGTCCCAGAGATATAACCAATATGTAAAGGGGAGGGAATTCAGCGCCGGGGAACTGGTTCTAAGGAGGGTCGTGGGAAACATACGAGACGTAGCTGCCGGGAAGCTTGCTCAAACATGGGAAGGGCCGTACAGGATTACCGCCATCGCCATGTTCAAGAGCAGGTGAGTGTTCTTTAGCACTGGAAATTAGCGTCTGAGTGGCCGTTGTATCTACCTCATCTTCCCCATGAACTATTACAGTGCCAAAATTACCTGTCATACATGGAATTCACAAACAGTACACTTAGCTCAAATAAAAATAAATAAATAAATAAAAATTCACAACCAGTACACTTAACACACTTAGCAAATCAAAGTGAAATATAAAATTGAACGGTTTGAAACCGGTATATTTTTCAAATTTTTAGTTTTTCCTGTCCAGCCCAAAACTGATTTTTTTCCTTTGTTTTTGGCCAAATTTTAAATTGTTGAATTAGTTTTTCTTTATTTTGGGTTGGGTTTCCTAATCAACACTTGCTAGGTTGGTTTGGGCCAATCCAAAACAGAAATAATGGTAACTAAGAATTGTCTTGTTATTTTACTGTTATTATTCAACTTTCTTTTTTTGGTCAATACCATATTTTACTTGACAGATAATGATTGGGATTCTCTTTTGAAATAAACTTTTAGCTTTACCTCTAGTATTTTTAGCAAAAAAAATTTTAATTTCAACTAAATAAATTGTTCTCAAACGATCCCTAAAAGTGTTATAATTGACACAAGCTGGTTACATGACAAGAGAGAGAGAGAGAGTATAATTTTCTAACAAAAAAAAATGTGAAGGGGTTTAAATCGAAAATAAAGAAACTATAGGGTAGTGAAAAGGAAACTGTCTTAAAACTAATTTAAAACTTGGCACACGATAGAGAAATAATAAACAAAATATGTAATTTCATAAATTTGAAAAACTAAATTGTCTTAGAGGCTACAATGCTTTTAAATAGTAAAAAGGAAACATAGGGCGGTTAGGAAAACATCTGGAAAACCCTAACTTGCACTAATCACAAGATTAGGTGGTAAAATTTAACATTAATTACTAATATTCAACCAATTAGTAAAATTTAGTATGCGTTTCCTGCGTCTGCCTTTTTTTTTTCCTTTTGAAGCATGTTTCTGAATAACTAGTGGGCCCCGAGCACTATTTACGGACGCGAAATACGTATTCCAATTAATTTCCGATGGATGGGAGTAAAACAGGAAATCTAACGATTCGCACATGAATTGGGCTTGGAAATATTTTTCCAATATCGCGAGATACATAATCTTGAAATCAGTCGCGTCTTCGCAAGTAATTTTTGGCGACTTATTCGCGAGTGGAAAGTCCAGTCGCGTGGTTTACTCAGAGATTTTCGCGGCTCAGCTCGCGACTCACTCGCGGGTAGACCTTCCAGTCGCGAAACGGGCCAGGACAGGCCGAAAAATAGAGAACAAAAATAATTTTCTTCCTATCCGTTCGAACCCGACCCGAGTTAGAAAATTCAAAAATAAATGCAAGTCAATTGCCGCGGGTAGGACCCCACTGTAACCGTTAGTGTCACTATGCCTTTAGGATACACCCTATCTCTACTGAAGTTGACGAGAGGGGACTCAAAAGGACGCAGTCTCTCGGGGTCCACCATCAATTGTTGTTTCTAAGAGCCCAGAACTTAGTGAGGAAGTTAGAAGTCAACCCAGTATTTGTAGAAAATCCCTGATCCAGTTACCCACATCATCTCTGATAACCCTACCACTGACCCCTGTTGTCATGGATAATTTGAAGTGTCTTTCTGATCATGTTTTTGCTCATGCTTCTGTTGATTTTATTGATGCCTGTGAAACTCTTCGTAAGGAATTATTAAAATCTATGAAAATTGCTAAGAAATTCAAGGACCTCCAACTCAACCTTAAAAGGGGAAAGACCAAAATCCATCAATATCTCACACAAGATGGTATTGGTTCATAATAGGTTGAGCAAAAGAAGTATATACAAGGGAGAAATTTGTAAAAAGATTTTACTTTAGGTTTTTTTTTTTTTTTTTTTTTTTTTTGAAAAGAAAAATCAACATATAAAATTTGACACATTGGTTAGGAGATACTGTGACAATATGTCACAATTCTAAGGTTATATACAATATATTTCATTGCAATAAATATTTTTAATAATATTAAAAACGTTTTATCGCAACAAGTTTATAGCAACAAAACACTATTACAACGGTGATTTCATCAAATGGTTTAAGTAAGGTGATGGGTGACCTTGCACACTCTCCATGACTGCGGAAAATCACTATCGATGGTCTAAATCTAGGTAGGTTACCGCCATAGCTTCAATATCATCGGACATGGGAGGGAGAGGGGCTTTCTTCAAGAGGGATGCATGAACTAACCCTTGGTTGTCTCGAACTTCAACACCCAAACCTACCTTGCGGCGTGTCGTGCATGAGGAAGCATCGAGTGGCGCCAAGTCTGCACCGCCCCTCATCTCCTCCATTTCAAAGCACACAAAGACCCCCTCTCTTCTCCTCTCTTGAATTCTAGGAAGTTGAGTAGTCTTGTCATATCTTGGTCTTCTTAAGACTCAAGGTATTGAGTAAGATTCACTCTTCCTCTCCTAATTCTTCTTTTCCTCCACCAGCTCTACTGCACCCACTCTTGGCCTCTACTTAGAGCATCATTACCCACCTACCGCATCCTCATCTGACCCTCTAGGACCTCCGGTTGGGATTGACACTGTATAGCCACATACTGATGTACCAAACGAGCATCCCCCTCATCAGCCCTCACCTCCACGAGGTAGACCACAGCGCACTAGAAGAGCACCCACTTGTGGGACAGGTGGACACAAAATAGGACACCGAGGTAGCATGTTGGAATTGAAGAAGAAGCCTGCAACAGTAGAAGAAGAATCACGGTAATTTTTTTTTATAGAGATCTTGGTAAAATTTGGATTCCAAAATAAAAATAAGGGTAGTTTAGGGATAATTGAATGTGATAAAAGAGCTCAATACCACTAGTTGTGTAATAAACAAATTCAAGAAAACACACTTGCAGTCAAAACTGATCATCTATATAACTCTGTCCTCACTGCAATTCAAATTCAAGTTCGACGGATCTGATTTGACTTTTCTCCCAGGCCAGAATCTTCCTCTCCTCGCAAGCACTCCCTATCCTCGCGCCCTTTCTGCCTTCTCTCCCGCCATGTGGATCCCCGAGAAGATCCAAAAAGGCCCAACACAATGAATTTTGTAGAGTATGGGTTAAAGAACTGGGTTTAGATAAGTTAGACAGAGTCTTTACATGGGATAAAGGTACACATGGACAAGAACAAAGGCCATTACGTTATATATATACACACAAACACATATTTGAGGGGGAGAAAAACTTGTCCCTTCTCTGTCACCTCTTTGGAGGGTCTTTTTCCCATCCCTACATAACATGCTCTCTTCTATTTATTAGCTAAAGTTTAAATCTCTCATCCTATTATTATGCTATCAAATTATTAAAGAAAAATTAAATACAAAATTTTTTTTACATGTTTTACTTTTTAAAGAGAAAGTTTCCATCCTTTGGTATTGTATGTTTTGGCACTTATGTCTAGATTTTATTAATCTAAATGATATTCAAGATTTGTGAAAGATGGGCTTTTAGAACCATTATTTTTTTTTATTCCCAAGTCTCAAACACCAAATATATACTTGGCTTTCTTTCACGAAGAATAAAGAACACCCTATTGTATTTGCTAAAGTCTATTTTGTGGCTACTTCTTTCTCTCAATGTAAATTAAGAATTTTCCTTTAAGAACAAAGAACACCATATTCACAACTTCAACCCAGAAGACCTTAGAAATAGGACTTAACTCGATTTTGAAAAAGTCGAGTTTCAAAAGAGGGGCATTTCCCTATTTAGTTTGGGAAGAAGGGCAAAAGACTAATTAGTTTGCCTGAAAAGGGCAGAAGCCCATTTTGTCCGGAAAGCATTGCTTAACTATCCTTTTTGATATATTTATGAGTGGAGAATTGCACGACTCTTCGATTGTTGCCAATGCTTCCATTAAATATTGGTCACATTAATGGATATGGCTAGAGAAGAGAGGTACTGGATATGATTTGTTGGATTTGATTTCCTTTGGAATCTTGTGTTGAATAAAGATTTAATTGATGGGTCTCTCATGCTCAAGTGATGGCGGTAATTTGCAGAGAGAAGAGGAGAGGTGAGGGAAGGAAGATTAGAAAAATAGAGAGTTAGGAATCTTATAAAAATTATTTATTTTCTCCGCAATAACATTTGATTCATATCAAGTATTTTTTCCCCTCTACATAAATTATATGAAACAAAATATAAATTATAATCCATGAAAAATTGAATAAAATTTGAGTACAACATTTTCTAAATGACATGTATAATACAAAAATAATTATTTAAATTGTCGTGTTATAATAATAATTATTATTATTTTATCTCTATTGATTAAATGGTAAAGAGGAATGGATAATATTGTCAGTTTATAAAAAAATGCAACCTTTTCCAAGCATGACTAGTACTAAGCCTGCTGTTGATAACAAAAGTGTTTCTATTTCTCTTAAACCTAAAGCTGAAAAAGTTTATATCCCTCATTTCAAGAGGAATAATAAAGAAAAGACTTACTTTGCTAGGTTAGACAAAGGTAAAAGTTCTGAGTGGTCAGAGGAGTGCGTTCGGGCTTTCCAGCAGCTTAAGGAATATCTGTCACGACCCCCCATCATGTCCAGTCCTGAGGCAGACGAGGTGTTGTTTGCATACATCGCTGTAGCTCCCCATGTTGTAAGGAACTCTCTCCGCCACAGAGGCGCCGTGTCCTCCTGAGACTAAAAATAGTGAAGTACGGGCAAAAGACGCATAAATTCAAGAGAATATTCCATCTACCCGATGTACCTAAGCCCTCCAAGTTTCTTGCTCCAACGAGGTTATGCCGAACCTTTTTCTTTTCTAACTTACCAGATTCCGCTATAATCCATAGAATCCACCATCCTTGGCATCTTAGAAGAAATTACAAGTTTTGCACAGAACCAAGGCCTTGTGTGGTCCTCGGACTCAAGCCTCTGGGGAAACCAACTACTTAGAAGAAAATTACAAGTTTTGGACAGAACCAAGGCCTTGTGTGGTCCTCGGACTCAAGCCTCTGGGAAAAGTGGAACAAAAAGCTAATGCATCAATGGAGCAAAAGTCATATTTCTTTTTTGTTGTTGAGCTACAGTGCAAAGTCATCTTATTATTTTATTGCATTGGTGGTGGTGATTGTTGTTTATTGTAGTAGATATATTATTTTATTGTGTTGAATGCTAAAATAAAACTACTGATGTTGGGTGTTTTGTAAAATAGGGTGGTAAAATAGACAAAAACGTTAGTGCTTAAATCTCTTATGGCAATGTTTACTATGTGAGAGGAGAATTTGGCTCCACCCCATTGTATTCACTTTTAACTATGGTACTTAACCTAATCTTAATAAAATAATATAGAAATTTCTTAAATTTCAGACTACTTAAAACAATACATCTTGAGTCAAAGCGGACTCAATAGGTGTGGGGATATTCTCAATCCATGTTACAAAAGTTTCTGAACCTTTGGCATGTTATGACAAGAGATGGGCTGGCTTGTTTCCATTTCATTGAATGTGTGTAAGCTGGACGGCCCTGAAGTCTTGAAGCTGCATGATGCATGAGTTGACAATTGAATTTCATGTTCTTATTATATCCTCAATGTTTGAAAATTTTCAAAAGGATCAAAGGTTAATAGATATATTATCAATCAAATATTTAAATTTCAAGTTTTTGTGGTCTAAAATTATGCATAAAAAAATAAGTTTTTAATCAAATAGTAAATAACATCCGATTTAAACAAAATTTAACATGCATATTAAAAATATAAAAAACATGCAATCCTACGGTTAGATTTTCAAATTTCACATCCAATAAAAGATATTTGAGGAGTTCGAAGCTTGTTTAAATAATAAATAATATTTTTGGCAAATAAATAATAAATAAAGAGAAAAGAAAACTATTGTCCACGTTGGGCGAAGTGCTCCTCCTGCTATGAGGGCTTGGTCCTTGGAGGCATCCATGAGCTTGCGTTCACTGTTCAGGACCCATGAGGTGGGGTTTAGGCAATTAGGTTAGACTTTGTTAACTAGATCCCCACCCAAAAAAAAAATTTATGAGAGTAGAATTTTACTTCTTAACGCACTTGACTTCTTATAATGTTTATCTTGTTGGACACTTCTATTTCAGAGTTTTTCTTTTCTACTGTTCTTTTTGAGATTTGAAACTTTTGAGTCAGAAACTTAAAACCTGATTGTGATTTTCAGATATTGTCTGCATATGATTCTGGTGCCAAAATTGTCAAGGTAAGTCTTGACACGTTCTATGATGTTTAAGATTGTCCAATACCATATGCACTCCTGACTCCAGGCTTCATTTCAAGACAAAACGGGTCAGGACAGGTCGAAAAATAGAGCACAAAAAAAATTTCCTTCCTATCCGTTCGAACCCGACCCGAGTTAGAAAATTCAAAAATTAATGCATAAAAATTAGAAAAATTAAAAAACATCATCCAGGCTTCATTTCAAGACGAAACGGGTCAGGACGAATTGGACCAAATGGAAGGAGGTGGATCGAATTTGGCCTAATTGGACCAAAATGGAGCATAGTAAATAGTAACAATAAATGTTAAGCTTACTAGGGACATGCGATAAATTAAAAGATTCAAATTCTGTTTGTATGTGCCTAGCCTGACCCAAATATTCCTACATTCTAGCATCCTGGGCTTCCAATTCCCCCTTTACCTGGCCTATGAGGGCTAGCCTCCGGAGGGCACGGGGCAAAGAGTTGATTTTTTTTGAGGGGGGGATTGGGAGAGGAGAGGGGGGAGGGACGAATCGAAGCGACACAGGGCTGAATCTCAGTGGCATCATTTGCCACTTCTGTCAACATAGCATGCGAAGCACAAAGAAGGTCTGGTTCTATCTGTGCAGTCACGATGTATTGCTGAAAGAGCATCCAAGTGAAACACAAATTGTGTATAGGCCGTGTGATTCCCAATGTTCACTATTTTTCGGCCTGTCCTGACCCGTTTCGTCTTTTGTATATATAGATGCATTCTTTTCTGTCTTATGTTATCTTCATATACGGTTGGTCTTCCAAATTTTCGTCTTATGTTTTTACTTTTTAGTGGCTGATGTTTCAAAAATAAGTAATTGTATTTTTAGTCTCTAAATTTTAAATGGTAATACCCTAAAGAAATCCTAGTACCTTATACCAACCTACAGTTAAACCCTTACCCCATTACCCAATTTGACTTTTTCTGTAGTGACAATCTCTTCTTGTAATGCACGACTCCCAGTATGTGACTAACCAATTGTGCGGATTTATGTCATCTCGTGAAAGGGCCCTAATTAAAGCGCACCTCATGTACCAAATGACAGGAACGCTGCTTGGATAGGCTAAAAGAATGTCTCACAGCTAGAAACGCGCCTCAGGCAAACGAAGAGACTCTGGCATTAATGAACGAATTTTTTTTTCCCTTCATTTACAGCTGAATGTGATTTAATTTCTGTTAAATTTCGTAAACTCCTTATTCTTCTGCTTGACAGTGGCCAAAGACTTGTTGGTCTCTATGTAAATATAGTCCGCGAGTCTAGCCTCAGACTGAGCATCTTTCACCCACTCTTCGGCCATAAATACCTCTTGGATTTCCTGCACAAAAACGTCAAGGGAAATACAATACTATTCATTCAGTATTTAACATGGTATCAAAACCAAACTTCGTTCTTGGCATCAAACAAACATCTCTAACAAGCAAAGAAAATTATCACATGCACATGACCATCTAAAGTCACACATGCTTGCCTGTTGAATCTAGACTCCATGGTATCTCGCAGCCACCATGGCTCAATACTATGTCAAAATCCAACAACCAAGCAAACTGTGACTAAACTTCTCAGATTTACTTTCCCAAACTTCTAGCTTATAAAATTTGAAAAGAAAGGCTACAAAGTTTGTATCTTTAGAAAGAAGATGTTACAAGCTTTCCAAAAACACATTGTTTGAGCTAAATAGAGATCAAAAAGGCCTAAAAGTATGTTTGCAAAGATGGTTATCTAGTCACTTTTCAATGAAAGATCTTGGTGAAGCGTCCTATATACTCAGAATCAAATTGTTTATAGATCGAAAGAAAAGATTATTGGGACTTTCATAGGTCAATTATATTGACAAGATGAAGAACCGCACAAACTATGATGAACTTGTTTACAAATTTCATCTACATTACAGAATTCTTACTGATTTCTTACTCAAATGTTAATTTTCTACCAAAATGACTAACACATGCTGAATCCATATCTCTTTTTGGAGTTATAAGTGGGGCATTTATGCCATTTCATTTGAATTTATTGTGAGTTTTGGCTCTATCTTCACCACAGGTTGCCTCATCCTTTATAAAAAGTCCACACCACCCTTCATTTGCCTGCACTCAAAGATAATAGTGGTAAATTTCCTTAGATCTCTCTCTCACTCTCTCTCTCTCTCTTAAGGAATTTTAATGATCTTGATTAAACCCTATAATCAACACAATAAGAAATAGAGAAAGTAGAAAGGTAAAGGAAACATTTGTACTTTACTGTACAACCTTCAGTTATATATTTGTTTGCTCTAATTTTTTTTATTAAATCGAATAGGTTTTGTGTATTTTTTTTTGTTTTTTCATTTACAATTTAGTATACAATACAACTATATTGTACAATAGCCTAAAAAATTATTAATAGTTTAAAGATCGATATGACAACAATCATTGAATGCATGAACAAATAGAATTAAATAACTAATCATACAGTTTTGTCAAACTAATAATAACTTATTATATTCATATGTATTATCAATTAAATAAAATTGTATGATAAATAAGAATAGTAACACACTTGGGAATTGGATTGTGAATAAACATGAAATCAAGAAAAAAAAAATTGTAATTGATATAAGTTTTTACTTTTGAAAGTGTATCGTGAACACAAACTTGTCTAGATATAGATCTTAGAATCTATATGTATTATTAGACAATGCTCAAGGTGATTCAAGTCAAGATTCAAGAACATACAAGTTGCAGTATATATTTTCTCATCCTTCGATAGTCCTTTGGTGACCTTCACATGACCTTTGAAATTGTACTTTCGAACAATCTTCGGCTTCATAAAGAAGAACAAGAAATTTCTTCCCATCTTCTGCACTATCATTGGCTTGTTCAAACAAAGCATAATTTATCGTTGTGAAACCAAGGCTTCATGATAAATTTTGTCGAATCAAATATTATTTATTATTCAATTTATAAACTTATTTTTTATGTATAATTTAGACTATAAAAACATGAAATTTAAACAATTGATTAATGATATAATTATTGATATTTGTTTTCTTAGTATGTAATATTTAAATGAATTTTTATATTGGTGTTATTAATGTTGATGCTATGAGCTTTGAATAATTTTTTTTGAATAGAGATTATAAAAACTTCTTGATTAAATTGGAACAACTTTCAATAAGGTATATAACTTTTTGTATAATACTCATGGTCTTCCTCCCATGTGTCTACATTTATGAAAATAACACCAAAGTTGCTACCAATTTTATTAAAAAGATGGCTAAGAGTTTTGTACCTCAGCGTTATGGAATGGTCATGGTTTACATTCTCCCTCCTCAATTGTTGTAACCCATAATGTGGGAACACATGCATCAGCTATGCCCAATCAAAATTGCTGTATGCAACTCCTAAATAGAATTTTCCATTGTCTTCTAGTGGGGAATATTAATGTCGTCAGTAAGATAAAAACAATTATAATTTCACAAATGCTAAAGGAATCTTTGATATGGGTTTAGAGAGACGCTAAGATCGGTGTGGTGGTAGTTGTGAAACAAAAATCGGTGGTGGTGGTCGATGATTGTGAAGCAGTGGTTAGTTGGGTCCAGTGGTGGGTCCAAGGGTGGGTTTGTTGTTGGAAATGTTTCTAAACTCATAGCCATTGTTTCTCCTTCAGCTTCATCCTTGTTGCTTTGAGCCACCATACTTCTCTGTTGTTGACATTTCCTTTGCTAGAGAACACTTACCTGTTAGGCGTGTTGAGCTTCAGCCTTTGTTTGTGTGAGGATCTGAAACTTGAGTTTTTTCTGTTTCGGTCCGGTACTAATATTTCGGCTGAAATCCGATATAAACTTCGGTATGGCCGAAACGACCGGTTGAACTGGCCTACGGTTCGTCCGGTTTTCCCAAGGATTGATGTTATTTTCCCTTGCTTGAGTGATTTGGTTGATAATTATTATTATTTTCATCCGAAATTAGCACATAATGATAATTTGATTATGTGTTTTTTACAGGGGGCTTTTGGAACAAAACCAATAGTAATCTTTTTATCTTCCATATCTCTATCCCAATTGCTATCACTATAGCAAGCAAATTTAACTCTTTAGAAAGGTGAATACAATAATCCAAAATCACAATTTCATTTGGAAATCGTTAATACACACAACCCAAAAAATAACTCAAATGATTTCCAAGTTGGAAGTCGTGATTTCAAGTCCGAGGACCATACAATACCTTGGTTCTGTCCAAAACTCAGTTTTCTCATCCAAGTAGTTGGTTTCCCCATAGGTTTGAGTCCGAGGACCATGCAATACCTTGGTTCTGTCTAAAACTCAGTTTTCTCATCCAAGTAGTTGGTTTCCTCATAGAATTCCACTCAAATGGTAAGGAAGATGAGTTTAAGGTAAAGGTTTAAAGAAAATGACTTCCTTCCTTTTGTGTACTCTATAGACTTAGGGTAAATGTGAGAGGATGAATCGTATGGCGACAGGTCTTCCTGCTTCAAGTTCAGCCCCTTATACAAGTCTGGGTACATTATCTCCACGGCGCTACCCTGATCAACTAACACCCTCTTCACGTCATAACCTCTTCACGTCATAACCTCTTATTCTGTGCGTCACGACTAGGGCATCTTCATGGGGTTGAATAGTTCCTTCCTTATCCTCCTCCGTGAACCCGATTAACGGTGGGGCCCTCGCTCTGGCTCTCTTGGACCCTATTTCGTCTGGCTCTGTCAGGAACCTACCCACTGACATCACTCTGAACGGGCCGGAACCGGTTCTCCCAGGTGCGGCAAGAATGACATTTATCGTGCCTATAGGTGGCCTCAATGCGCCTTGTCTGGTTTCGACGTTCGACTGCTCTGGGCGGTGCAACAGATGCCTTAGCTTTACTTCTCGGACAAGCCGATCCAAATAGTTTTTCAGGTTGCTACATTCGTCAGTGGCGTGACCGGGCTCTTGATGATACGCACAGTATAGATTCTGATTGCGTTGTGAGGGGTCGCCTGCCATCCTATTCGGCCACTGAAAGAAGGGTTCGCGCTTTACTTTCTCCAAGATCTCGTGCAATGGTTCTCGGAACACAGCGTGGACTACCTGAGCCCCAGTAGATCCGGATTGTTCCATATAATCTCTTCTCGGCTTGTTGCTGCTGCTGAAGCGGTCCGACCTGAAGTCCCTCCTCTCCTGAGGGACAACCTTCGCCTTTCCCTTCCCAATCTACTGGTCCTCCTCGACCCTTTTGTACTTGTCTATCCTGTCCATGAGTTGTCGCACGGTGGTGACTAGTTTCCCAGTGAGAGACTTTCTCAAGCCATGCTCTGTCGGCAGGCCTCTTTTGAATGTACTGATGGCGACGTCATCGTAGTTTCCTTCTATCTCGTTGTACGTTTCCCAATATCTGTCCGAGTAGGCCTTCAGCGTTTCTCCTTCTCGCATGGATAAGGATAAGAGGGAATCGAGGGGCCGAGGGGCTCTAGTGCTGGTGATGAAACGGGAACCAAAAGCCTGCATCAGCTGTTTAAAGGAATCTATGGAATTCGGTGGGAGGGCATCAAACCATCTCATTGCCAGGGGTCCCAAGCTGGATGGAAACACCTTACACATTAACGCCTCGTCCCTGGAGTGGACGGCCATCCTTTGGTTGAATTGGCTCACGTGCTCCACTGGGTCAGTTCGACCATTGTATAGGGCAAACGTTGGCTGATTAAACCGCCGAGGAAGCACCGCCCTCTCTATTCTACGGGTAAATGGCGACTGGGAGATTCGGTCCAGGGCCTTGCTCATGGCGTCATTGACCAGGCCTTGGTAAGGCGGGCTTTTGCGACCGCGTTTGTGAGGCCGTTCTTCCTCATAGGAGAACGTCTCGCTAGGAGGGGTTCTCGACCTTCATCTGTATTCACCATCCTCACCACTGCTAGTGTCCGAAACGGGCGAAGGACGTTTTCGCTGGGCTCGACGCAGCTTCTTCTTCAAATCATCAATCTCTTGCTGTAGAGCCTTCCGCTCGTTGTGCTGGTGGGACGCGTGATCCTTCCCTTTTGAGCGGCTTCTACTCGTGTGAGAGGTGTTCACACTGCCCTCTCGTTGATTATCTTGGTCCTTCGTTCGTTCGAGGTATACAAAGTTGTCCTGTCGTTGAGATTCTGCACGTCTGGTTTGGCGCGGACCTGATCCTTCCATCCCTTACTGTTTCACTTGTCGAGACACAAGTTCTCCCCACAGACGGCGCCAATTGTAGGGGCGGTTTTTGGGGCTCAGGCCCAACAGGCGAGCGATTCTAGCCCAAAAGTCCCTCAACAATGAATTTGTAGAGAGTAGGTTACAGAACTAGGTCTTGACAGCGTGAACGTAGTTACAAACAAGCCATGCAACCAGTTGGACGTAGGGATATTCCTCTAAGCTTTTGGGATAACAGTCTGTGGGGCTGTATCTTCTGCTTTTTTCCTCCAACTCCTTTCTCTTTTTCTCTGTTTTTCTTTCTCTTGCTTGCGATCCCCTGGCCATGGGGATTTTCTTCTCTTATATAGCATCCTTCCTAAGATCATGACCCTACACTTGTTAATCATCTGGGCCTCTACTTGAGTGCCTGTCCCATAATACATCCTCTTTCTTTTCTGTGAGTTGCACTGGTCAAGATAATTCTGTTCTCCTGTCCTTTCCACATTAATGCGGCTGGAAAAGTAGCTTCTTGGCATTTAATGCGACAGTTGTGGTTGCCCCCCTCCCCGAACGTCATGCACTCTTCCTTGATATTGGATGACCTTTCGTCATGTAAAGGGTGCGAATCGGACTCCCACTTGGTGAGTCCGAGGAGGTACTCCTCCTCGGACGCCCCTAAGCAGGCCCGGCCCAACACGGTTGGGCTGGGGGATCCTATGCCCGTGCCTTTGCTTCTTATTGTGGTTGGGCTTAGTACAAGTACTATGGCCCAACGTTGACTGGCGGACTTTACCCCTACAATATATATATATATATATATATATATATATATAATATTTGCATTCACACTAACTTTTTTTTTTTTTTTTTTGCATTCACACCTAACTACAAAGAACAAATATCACATTACGCACACACACACATATATATATCCTTACCTTTATAAAGTTATATCCAACACATTAAAATGGCATATATGTTCTATAATATAACAAAATCAAAATTTCATGCACTTAAAAGTAATTAAAATAATGACATGCATATAAACTCATAAAATTAATTAGGCAATTAGGTTGGGGTGTTACAGTGTAGTATTATATTTTGTGAAAAGAGCTGGCATGAATTTAAGCGAAGAGTCAAGACTCAAGAATTTAGTCGAAATGTTACATGCCTATTACATTTTCATTGTATATTGAGTTCTAGTTTGAAGTACAATGGAAAAGCAAATACAGATCCCATGGGTCAAATTTTAATTCAGTTTTGCCCTCTCCTTCAACCAAGATTTGCCATTTCAATTTGCGAAGTAGGTCTAGCGAAAAAAGTCCTATCATGTGCCATAAGGGCACTTAGTAAAGTTGAAGTTCATGAGTAGCAAAAAAAAGCACCCGAATGACCTTAGGTTATTATTCCCCTAAGTTTGTGTTATGTGCTTTTGAAATTAAATTAATGCTACCAAGCTAAATTCAGGAAACAAACAACTAAATTCAATATATCTATATTTCATGCATTCTAAAATACCATTTGAAATTGCAATTTTATGAGAATGGGATCATTTGTTCTCAGGATGATCATAAAAGCCAATTACTATTATTATTATTTTTTATTATATAAAAAATTTTCTAATTCATGAAAAGAAATTTCAGAAAGTGTACTAATAGACCACCTTGCACCCCATTTATCTACATTGCAGCCACTTGATTTAGTAAAATTAGTAGAGAATTATTGATTACTACGTTAATTAATTTCAGTATTTTGTTTCAATTTGTTGTTGCATTAGTTTATGGGTTTTCATTTTCTGAGCATTATTTGCATTTCAGGTGGGGCGTAAGTGTAGGTTTTTCCAATGGCGTGATGATGAGATATGTGCTCGTGGTAAGGTGCTTATCCCACAGCAAAGGCAAAGGATCATCACACTTGAGGCTAAGGTTGCAAGTTGCAAGAAAAGGGAGAAGTTTTTAGTTGTGGCTATGGCATTGTTAGTGGTGATGTGTGTAGTTTTGTGTTTGGTTAGGTAATGTATGTAGTGTTTGGTTAGGTAATGTATGTAGTGTAGGGGTGAGTAAACTATTGCTGTGTTTGAGCACCACCTGTTGTGTGCAAGCAACAAGTGCTTCTGCTGGTGTGTACTGCTACGACTGATACTGTGTGTTGTTGCTGGTGTGTACTGCTACTACTGATGCTGTGTGCTGCTACTGCTGATGTTGTGTGTTGCTGCTGCTGTTGATGCTGCTATTGTTATCAATATTGTTAACAAGGTTGGTTGTTTAGATGTATGTAGGGTAGTGATTGTTATGGGAATTATTAGGGCAGTGTTAGTTTATGTTGCGTTGGCAGTGTGTACAATTTTTGTATGAGATGTGTTTAGCCATGTATTACCTCCTGGTAATTTTGTGCTCCTGCCAGTTGTTAGTAATGTAACCCACTTTCCTATGAAATGAATACACTTTTTGTGCCCATGTAAATGTAAATTCTAATTTGAATGCATCTACCTATGGATTCCACAATGTAAATGAAATGAATACACCTATTGCAGAAAATAACTGCATTACAAATTCATTAACTGCTGAAAATAACAGACTAAATATTAACCAGCTGGTTGTATTGTTTTGAATACAAATACATTAACTGCCTCTCATTGATGTGAGTACCAAAAGTATGCCAAGATATATATGTTCAACACCTGCTATCACTGCCATCACTTACAATAACTGCCTCACTGCCATAACTACCTTACTGCTATCACTATCAACTATACTATTGCTGTGTATTCCAAAACATGATACAAGATTCAATATTAAACTAAACAACACAAATTGAATAGAAATACATTTTCAACTTATCATTGATTGCTACTCATTGGTATGAGTATTAAAACAGGACAAACGATTCATTTTTAAACAAAATAACACCTGTTATCATCACCAGAATGGCACAAAACACACTGACATTGTTCAACTACAACACTAACAACCACAGTCAACCCAAAACACTAGTTGGTACATGTGCGTGCCGGATGTGAGGCTATAAGGGTTGGGCCTCACTTGGGCTCACAATTTACTTGTAAGGTAGGCTAAGGATTTCCTACTTTGGGTTGTTCTTAGCACTAAGACCCAACAGACTTGCTTCTCCTTCTCACCCTTTTTATCACTTCTGCTCTCTCTTGCATTTTCAAGCACACCCTCTTCCCTTTTCTTCTCCCCTTTTTTCAACCCCCCTTTCTTCCTCTGCTTATCATATTTATAGTCAAGAGCTAGTGGGGGGTTATGATTACTCTTGTAGTTAGTGGAAAGGAGGTCCAATGTCATTAATTCAAAGTGGGTGTTTAGTTGGGAGTGGGGTGTGGTAGGAGTGGCATTGGAACTGATTCCCACTTCAGTATGGATGCTTGGCAGCGATATTTCCCAAGACACTGCCAGGTATCCGAAAGACAACACCTCCCGAGAAATTGTCTTCTTGCCCGGGAAGTGGTTCATCGAGCAAGGCCCAAGTGGCGTTGCTAGGTGTGTGCTAATTAAGGTTATTTACTCATTGAGCTTTGAGGCAGCGTGAGACTTGGGCTTGTAGTTATTTTGGGCTCGGGCTTGGGCGTTAGGTAGAAAGGGGCTGGTGTCATCGGCCACACTGTTGAGTTAGAATCCAAGGCCCAAATGGGTCTGGATATCACAGTGCCGTACAATACACGATCACCATAATTACATAGCTAAGCCAAAATAGGGCATTGTTCCATAGTTAACCCTATCACCATAAATACACAAAATAGTTGACATAACTACACAATACAAGTGGCCCTCATCAACAAAAGGAAAAATCTACTTCTTGCTCTCTTCATTTCCTTGGACCCTGCACAAATGATTGACTTCTAGCATGTTTGATTGCTTCCATGTATCTGGATACATTCTTAGAATCCTTCAAAGTCTCTGATGTGACCACCTGTTTCTTTTTCTGCCTTGAGGTTGGGTTGCTGCTGTTAGAGTTGTGATGTGCACCTGACTGGTGTGATGCATTTGGGGTGGAGCTATGCTGCTGTTTATAAGAGTGGATGAGTATAGCTCTACTTGCTTCAAATGGATTGGATTGGGGCATACTGGTTGGCTCATCCACATCAGTTGGCTCATCCTCAATGTGTAAAAGTTTGATCATTAGCATCCACCTCAGTTAGCTCATCCTCATTGTTAAAAGTTTGATCATTAGCATACATGTCATCACTATCATAAAAACTGCAAAATTCACCCCCATCATGGTCATCATCATCACTGCCATCACTATAATAACCCATAGGGCCTTGCTCCACTGCCAATGGCTGTACACCCTCACTAATATCCTCTCCTTCATCAACTAGTATAGGATCATCTATTGGGTGCTCCACATATATATGAATCTCTTCATGACCCTTCACTAATTCTGTCATGTACATGATCATCAACAACCAAATGGAGTTTGCCCTTTCTTGGCCCATACCAGGCATTGTATACCACAGCCTGCTAACAGATGTGTACTTAAAGTCTCTACATATACCCTCTATCTCAACCTTGGACCACTTATCAGGGTCACAATTATCAACTACATCTACTTCATCTCCCACATATGTTTTTGGGTTCTCAGTAAAATAGCCACCATGATGCACAGGATATACTGAATAGGTCATCCATTCTGCATGCCAAAACAACCTCAAAACCAATTAAACAATGCTAGTTAAAGAAAAAGAACAAAACAACTCTTATTTAAGAAAACACTGCTCATTTACCAACACAACACTAAATGAAGTAGTTCACTCTGCATGCAACATACACCCTCAATACCAATTAAATAATGCAAGTTATATTTCAATGCAACCTACCCTTAATACCAATTAAACAATGCAAGAACAATACAACACTCATTTACCAACACAGCACCTAATAAAATATTTCATTCTGCATGCACACAACACAACACTCAATAAAGTATTTACCAACACAACACTAATCAAATAATTTTTCACAACACAGCACTGACTTCAATCGTTCTGTCATACTAAAATAGACATGCATAGTTATCAAATTACACAAAAAGTCCTCATACAATATTGTTACGCTTACTTAACTCTCTTCAACAAGGGCACATAGGGAACACAGAGAACATAGGGAACATATGGACCACAATCAAAAGTAAAATACAAAAGCATACAAAAAGCAAACAAAAACATTGTGGCCCTTACTACTAGAACCAACCAACAAGCATATTGTCAAGTTATAAATAAGGCCATAGACAGAGAGAGCAAATACCTTTTCACACACACACACACACACACACACACACACACACACACACACACACACACACACACACACACACACACACACACGAGAGAGAGAGAGAGAGAGAGAAAGAGAGAGAAACACTACCTTTAAGTGGCAGAGATGGGTTTTGATGGTGATGGTGGCTTAAAGTGACAGAGCTGGTTGATGATGGTTGATGATGGTTGATAATGGTGGTTTCAAGTGACAAAGCTGGATGATGGTTGATAATGGTGGTTTCAGAGAGAGGCTGAAAACAAAGTAGAAGAGACTATAGAGTTTGCTAAGGACACCATTGCCTCTAACTATGAGGCAACCAAGCAAAAGTCTAAGAAGATCAAAGATAAAGTAACTAGTAGAGGTCGTGATGAGGAACTCTGAGCTAATCTAGGGATTAATGATCAAAGATAAAGTAGCTAATTTCAAGTGACAGAGCTGATTTAGGGCTTTTCAGTGTATACGCGCCATGAACAGTGGGTGGTTGACTCACGTAAGGGACACGTACGAAGTAAGTTGGGCGGGAAGGCCACGTGGCAAGGCAGACTTGGCCACAGTGGATTTTTAATGTTTTTAAATGATTTATAGTTCTCTCCGTCAGCCACATTAGCTTTCCCCGTTAGTTGGCTAACGGTAAGGACTTAAATGTGGGATGTTAATTGTTTTAGAGACTAAAAGTGGTAAAAATAAAATTTAGAGACCAAAATAGAAAAATGTGCAAAATGTAGGGACTAAAAGTGCATTTACGCCAAAATAATATAATCATACACATGAATTAATTAAATTAAGAACAAACATTAAAAAAAAAATCATTAGTTTTTGGGAAGAACATGACTGTTCATATTCTTCATGTTCTTCCCTAAACATGTTTAATTGCCCAGAAATTTAAAATATCGAAGATTTAAAATAACGCATCGATGCCCTTGAGTCCTCTCTCCAATCATCAACATTTTCCCCAGAAAATCATGATTTTCTTTCAAACTAAACACCAAAATTCATCACATTTAACAAACCCAGAAAATATTTATTGGATTTCAATAGTTGTTACTAGTTACACCAGGAGTTTATTTATTCAAGAAAAAGAAAACTACAATCTTGTTATTTTCTATAGTACCATACAGCATCAAGACTGAGGCAGTGACCAAATCAGATTCCCCAATACGAAGTACATTAACAGAAAAACATCAAGTGCTCGACCCTTGTTATGTGGGAGCAATTTGACTAGAGCGGGAGCATCAGCAGTGACTGCAACCTTCACTGTGGGTTTATCAGTCCATTCAGTGACTTCGCCGAACCTGGTTCATTTCAAAGAAAGTACAAATGAGTCAGTCAGAGCGCAATAGCTTTGTCTCTCTTTTTCTTTTTTCTTTTAATGACTCTAAACCATTTTTTTAAAGTTACTTTTTCTATACAAAAATTTCAGAATACTGAGAAACACTCTGTAACTCTATACTGTTTTAATCATAAAATTCATGATTATGGTTAGAACCCCATTATCTGATACAGGAATGGGATCCTGCAAAACAAATAAAAAAAACCAACTCATTTCAGCCTATGTGGTCTGCAAAGGAAGTAAGGAACCAAAAATCAAGCAGTTGCATCTGTTGATTTTAGGTTTCCAAAAGTCCTATCTCTTCTGTTTGTTGTATAATATTGTTAGTCCCTTAATGATGCCACATGTCTGGACTCTAACTACACCCCCTGTGTAAGTCATACGTGAAGGATCAATAGCTGCAAGCATGGTTGCTGGATCATGAAGATAAACTCCATCATCAAGACAAAAACTAGCATCAGTAAATTATACAATTACCTATCAACTCTTTTAATAATAAACCAACCTTTTATGTTGTATGCATCGTGGTGATATGAGAAATAAACGTCTAAGATTTTGCTCAAGTACTGAGAAAATTTTCCATCTGACCTTGACAACTTCTCTCTATCAGCATCTATAATGTATCAAAATTGATGAATCAAATTGAAAGCAAATCCAAATAACAAAAACAAAAGATCAAAGTGCAAGAGGAAAACAAATATAATCAAATTACAATTTTGAAGTCTTCATTTCATATTCTGATTGGCAACTCTACGTATTTCCCAACACTTGCACTCAAAAAAGAAAGCAAATACAAAATCACTGTCATAGCAGTGACTCTAGAGAGGCACTATGAAGAAATTGCAAGATTCAAACACAAAGTCTGATGCATTTGCAACTCTAGAAGCAAACAAATTTTGTCAAATTACTCCACGAAAATTTCCTGCAATTAATATTTTTATACCTATTCTGTAATATCTCATGCAAGGACACAAATACTGCCTAGGGAAAATTTTCTCAAAGAAGAAAAAAATATAGAGACCCCATTCGTACTAAATTCCAACAAAAAAATTTTGATGAACAAAAAAAATTCATTAATCAAGATAATGTTCAATGGTTACATGAGCAGAAAATACAGAAACATGCCTTGCATTCACCCAACAAAAATGACCCTACAGCCCAACCATAGAACTAAAAGTTGCAAAATAGCAAGCACAAGACCAGGTCCATCAAAGCATTTTGTAACTTGCTTGACCACTCTATAGAAAGTACTGAATTCTTCTTTCAATGGCTTAAGTGGCATGCAAAAAATGAGTGGTTGCAGACAAAATGATGCCCTTGGTGAGGTACTTTTACAAAAAAACAAGCTACCACCAGCCTAATCATTTTCACAAACACCCTCTCAGCTTTTCAAGGGTTATCGTTGCTTCTCTTCACAAGTTGCTCAACTTAGTCCCCAAGGGTAGTACATTTTAATCAGAGAAAGGAAGCTTTCAATACAATTGCTGTGCTACAGCTCCACCACTATCTTTTCATTTTCTATGGAAATCATTAACAATTTAACACAAACTCAAAAAAGAGCTCCAGCTTTAGCAAGAAATGACTTCTTTGGGAGTGATAAGCAGATTAATTTCTTCAATCACATCTGCACCAAATTTCTCCCTCTCGGAAGAATACACAATGCGAGCGTTCTCTCCAATAGGTTGGTCGCCTATCTTAGAGAAATACCATGCAAGGCTGATGTTGAAGCTGTAGCAAAAATCTGAAAGAGACAGAGAGCGATGTTAAAGGATTTTAGTGGGAAGGAGATGATGGAAGGACTCAAGGAGAGCAGCCATTGAACAAAATAGAGTCTTTGTGAAATATGAATGATCCTTAGATTTGGTCTTGCCAGATGAATTGCATCCGTTTTGAAACTGGAGATAATGGGAGAAATAATAACTGCAGAGGAGCCGGACCTGATGAATTGCATCCGTTTTTTTTACACAATTGCAGACTTCAACAAATATCAAATGACAGCAGATTTTGTAGGACCTGAACAAGATATGGTCATGCCTATCCATGTAACATGTGCAGGACCTGATTCACAAGTTCTGAAAATCAATTACTGCAGTGCATATGACAAAATTATATTTGCCACTGCTTTAAACCAACAGGGGAAAATATATAATCTCTTCAACCAGAATTCAAAGGGAAAACCATACACTTCTGTTCAAGATAGAGAGGTTTATAGAAGTACGAAATATGAAATAACTTAAATATTATATGTACATTGCATAGAACATTTTGCATGACCCGAGAAATTTTAAAGGAAAAAAAAAAAAAAAAACCTTGTCCTCTTTTTCAAATGTAGAACAATGTACAACTCTATAAGTGCAGAGCAGTGGCATGAAGGGATAAGAAATATTAAGGATTAAGATTGCCACCCTTCTCCTCTACTCATCTATGATGAAAAGGAACTGTGGAATTGACAACCCCTACCTTTTTTTTCTTCTTCATTTCAAAGAAGTATTGAGTAACATCCTGGATAGCCAACTTTGATGCAAGTTATTGAGTTGACAACCTCAGCCCTGTCTTCCAACTGACACAACCTCTATCTAAAGGACCACCTCCAATAAACTTGTTTGTAAAATCCACTTCAAGAGCTTCAATGGATTGATCTTCTATCAAGCCTGAATTTCGGACCTACAAGAATAAGGAAAGACAACTTTAAGTTAAGGTAATCTGTGTTTGCCTTAAATTGAGGGAATTAGATTAAGTTAGCATTGATAATTGATCATCTAAATAAAATTGTCTAATACATCTATTCACTGTTACCTCAAAACAGCATAGACGAATTCTCTATGTAGTCCTTGAAATGGGTACCAGACCATGATGGAGAATTCTGGCCCAACTTTGGAATTTTTGTTGAGTTGGGTTAAGGATGGAAGGAACCTAATAATCTGGGACATGGAAAATTGGGCTCAACCAAATCCAAATGAGAGGGCAGCTGCGGACTTAAAAAAGTTTTGTTGGGTCTTTGAGTCCACTTTGGAAAGTACCAAATTCCCATCGCAATTAGCAGCAGAACACAGCTACGTGAGACTGTGATAGGAGGAGTATAGGACCAAAACCGATTGGATTTCTTTTACCTAGGAACAGAACGGTTCACTTTTGGTACTGAATATGACAACATATCTGTGTGTATGCCAACTTGGTCGTGGGTCTGAGTTATTGTTGTAGAATGGGCTGGTGGGCTTTGGCCCGTTTTAAATGTTATATAGCCAAAAAATAAAACACCCCTTAGCACCCCTTAGCAAACCTCTTTGCCTTGACTGATAAAGAAAGAAAGAAGGAATGAAATGAAGGCAAAGTATGTCCTTATTCAGATGGAAATGGAACAAAGTCATAAACAACGACGATTCCAACTACTCTAGGTTCACATTTTCTCAATTACTGCCTTTGTACTTTGCAATTAGTTAACGCCTTCCTTTGCACATTTGAGTGAACTATAAATCCTTCTCAAAACCCTCTACCAAGAAGCATGCATTTTGATAACACGAGTCCTTGTTCAGTTGCCTACATCATGGCTTTTATAAGTGTGAGCAGCCCGCTATGATTCAAATCCATTTTTCATAATTAACGCCTTCCTTCGCACATTTGAGTGAACTATAGATCCTTCTCAAAACCCTTTACCAAGAAGCATGCATTATGATAACACGAGTCCTTGTTCAGTTGCCTACATCATGGCTTTTATAAGTGTGAGCAGCCCGCTATGATTCAAACCCATTTGCTAACAACTTGCTGCCTACGAAAAGACACATCCTGGCTAAGTGGGATTCCAAAACAGTATTTACAGAAAACTAACTATTATTGGTCTTGACTTGATACTAAAGTTGTTTTTTTTTTTTTTTTTTTTTTTTTTTTTTGGGATGATAATTTGATAGTTTTTTTTTTGGGTGGGGGGATTTAAACTCTAGGTGTCTCCTTTGGAAACAACAAGGCTCTTGACACCAAATATTAATCGACTCTGACACTCTGTACATAGAAATCAAGACTCAACACCATTTTCTTTACAGTTCATGACGTAAATGTATGTTAGATAATGTCGACATTACAAAGCCAGTAAACAATACAATTTGATTGTCCATTGCGGACATTTTGTAAGACCATATATGTGCATCATTGCCTTAAATCTTGTAGCTAAACCAAGTTTGCACATGCACTGTATTCCTCATTTTAAATGTGAGGATACAACAAAATCCAATGACTTATGAATTCTGTTATCCTATATTGTAAAACATTCTACGTATGTGCTGTATCACCTTAAATCTTGTACTTAAACCAAGTTTTCACATGTGCTTTGTTAATCATTTTAAAATTGACCATACAATAAAATCCCAAGGGGTCTGAATTCCCCAATCCCATTTTGTAAAGCTTTCTAGACATTAAATCTAGTATCCAAACCAAGTTTGCACACATGCTTTGATACAAAGAAGGTGTGGCAAAACTTGCTATATATATGCTGAATCACATTAAAATCTTGTAGCTAAACCAAGTTAGCATACGAGCTTCATTCCGCATTTTAATTTGACAATGCCAAATCCAGTGAGGTCTAAAGTTGGTGATCCCATATCTTAAAAGTTTCTATGTACATCATGAACCACCTTATATCTTGCACCATAAAATCTTTCCGGTCGGGATTCTGTGTTCGAAAACTTAATAAATAAATGCTGAATCGCCTCACATCTTGTAGCTAAACCAAGTTATCGCACATGCTTCATTCCTCGCTTAAGATTTAACTATTCGACAAAATAAAAAAATCCGATTGGAACCTGAGAATGCTGTGGAAATACCCCAAATCCCCTTCATCTTTTAGAGTCTCGCCATCAACATATACCAGTGTTGAGTAGCTGGTAGAAGCACATTTCACCACTATTTAACAACTATCTGAACTCATGAAAATACACTAGAATCAAAATTCAACCAAATTTGAACCCATTCTTATAGTATGTACATTAATCCATACAAATCGAAATGAAATAAATTCATTAATTAATTAATTAAGAACTAATTGAAAATAAATATATATAAAAAATGAGCTAGTGTTTGAATAGTGAGCAATAGGCTTCACACCTGATTCAAAATCTTCTGAGTAGCCTCCTCGGAGATCTTGTTTTTCGCCGAGGACGAAGAAGCGGCAGCAACAACATGATCAGACTCCACCGGAGCTTGATTTTGCGCTTGCGCCCCAACCTCTTGCTCTCTAAACCCTCCCCCACCACCACCGCCTCCGCCGCCGTAGTACTGCTGATGATGATGATGAGGATGCGGATGCGGATGATGCGGGTGATGAGGATGGTACTGAACCGGAACATGATGAGGATGCTGAACGGGGATCACGTGAGGAGGAACCGCCACGTGACCCTGGATCGCCGCCGCAACGTGGAACGGAGGCGGCGGCGGAGGAGGAGGAAACGAGTGCATAGGCGGCGGCGGAGGCGGAGGAGGAGGAACAACAGCAGCAGAAGCAGAAGCAGCAGCAGCGAGTCGCGGTGCTTGCTGCTGAGTCGGAACGAACTCGGGAGCCTGCGCGTTGAGCCTGCTAAACGAAACGTTTCGCGATAACGAAGACGAAGACGACGACGACGAAGATGGAGGAGGTGGATCGGGTTTGGAAGGATCCGAGAGGTTTGGGGGAGAAGGAGATGGATCTGGAGAGGAATCTTCTTGGGCCATTTGGGTAAAAAAAAGATTGAGGGGTTTAGATATATATAGATAGATAGATGTGGGGTGGGGTGTTATTTTTGGCCCTGTAAAAAGGGGCGGAAGAGAGAGTCTGGGGGAAGACAGTGGAGAAGGGGTTCTCGGGATTTCAGGGATGGGTTGGGACTCAACTATTTATAGACATCATAGATAGATCATACATTCATACTTCATACAAACGCCCACTCATATCATCTCTTTTTTCTTTTCTTTTCTTTTCTTTTTTTGTAATGTTTTGTGGGCCCCCATTTATTACTTACACTTTCTACTTGTACTACTCTCCAAGTGGAGCCACTATTTATTTTGTCTATACTCCACTGCCTGCTATCCCACCTTCCTACTGTGTTTCTCATCTCATTAAGAATGAGATGATTTGATGGACCAGGCCCAGCCCATATCTTCTAAAAGAAGAGGAGAGCCGATGAAAGATAACCCATCGGACAATGTCAACCAAGGGCGTCTAGCAAACACATGAGAAGTATACGAGGAACCACGAGAGGTAGCTCCTAAATTAGACAATTGTCACTTTCACATTAATTAGGTGTTCCCACTTGGCACGAGCCACATTTAAATTGGAGGGAAGAGACACATAATGGGACAAGTATCTTCTGACTCTTATCATAACGGTCCTTTACTAGGACTATAAACAAGCCAAGTTAAGTATTAAAAGTTCAAGTATATTCATTTAATTTTATCTTGAGATCATCACCAAATAAGATTACATGTTCAATCTTGGTTCGTTTACTTATCAAGCAAGTTTAAGATTGTTCATGAGCTACTTGATTAATTTATTATTTTTCTACGTGTAGTAAAATCATGACAAAAACGTTATACCTCTTCACAAATCTATGAATTTTTACTACAAATGAATTATTTATATTATGAATTAATAAACTACATATAATAATTTTATATCTTATAAACCAATAATTTAAAATTGAAGCTCACGTTTTACCCTCCAAACCCACCTTGTGATGGATTTGCCTATCTCTCTCTCTCTCTCATCACTTTTGATTTGGTTTTTTTTCTCCCTCTATTAAGGATTTATATGATGTGGGTTTGGTCATGGCAATTCTATGAGGTAAGGTGGTGGATTTTTCTTAAGCCCAGTGCCTGCATTGTCAGTCCCAGTCTGAGGAAACAGAGCTCAATATCTTCTCTTTTTTATTAGAAACGATTTTCAAGGACGTATTTTTAGCAAACGCCTACTTTTTGGAATTTTTTTTTCATTGAATTCATGGGCTTACTTGTTCGTCTAATGTCTATGAATTCATGGACTTCACACTGACATTTTTTTTTTTGGAACCAGCTCTCTTTCGTTCACCCATATGAATTATTAAGATAATGATAATGTAATTATTAAGAAAAATGGGAAAGGATGATATCTTATACACTAGTTGAAGGCCATCCTTTAACTTGGGAGACAAAAATATTTTTTTTTTCATAGAAGTTTTTCAATGAAAAAAAAACAATATGAATAAAAGCTTATTAGAGAAAAGTTGTCAGTCTAAATCACATCTTATTGGAGATCCCATGAAAGCCAAAAGTCTCTCAGATGTTATTTATTGCAAAAGTGAGGGTAAACCTCAAGAGAGGTTAACAATACATAACAGGGTTGGTAAAATACAGACACCATTATAATTATATAAACCATTCTACTGCAGGAGCTCATTCAAGCAGGGGCCCGACAGGCAGACAAACACTTCAAACATGGATGATCGCAGGTGTTACCTAGTTTGGTTTTTAGCTTGCTTTTTCACTTTGTAGTTTGTACCTTAAAAACAAAAACCAAAAAAATAAAAGTGATGATGATTGATGACCTAACCAATCCAATAATTTGCTCCCATTCAATGAATCAACAAGGAGTAGAAAACTAAGGTATGTGTTACCTCGTGCTACAAAAATCATACAACCAATGGCTCTCCAAAGAGGTGTGCTCGGGCACATGTTGGCATAGCAGTAGGCAATTGTAAATAAGTATATAATATGCAATGCATTTCCAAAACTTTGACATCTATCTATTGTCAATTCTTTCCAAATTTACATAAGTGATAAGACATATAGGAACAAACGTTAAAAATCATGATCAACTACATAAAAAATGTCCAATCTTTACATAAGATGTTCCATTAATAAAATCATAGTTATGAACATCACATAAGGGGGGTAAAGTGAAGAAAGCTAAATATATGTTACCTCCCCCAAACAAACAAAAAAAAGGTACTTCATATCCAAAAGGAATATTACAGGGAAAAAAAAGAAAGAAAGAAAGATCATGCATGGCAAGTTCAAATTGCGAAGCGTGGACCATTGATAATAACACAAGATTCTAGACATAAGGTGCAGTGAAAGGACTTGTGCTAAGAGAAAGATTACATGATATTTTTGTTGCTCAAATTTCCTCCCAAGGTGCTACGACATATAATCACAGGAATATACATCTTATATCTCACTTCCAAAATGAACAGATCAAGGTTGGTCTCTTTAACACAGATGTGATGATCAACCCCGTCTTCACTGATCGTCTTGTCAAAGAGGAGCTTTTGTTGCTTATTTTGACCTTTTCAATTCAAATTTCTTCTTAATAGCCTCCCAAAAGGCAGGTATTGCAATATCATCAGGAACTTCCTTAAAAGACGGGAGATAATTTACATCCACAATGACATGATCACAAGTGCCTTCCTGAATCTGAAATTTCCACACAACAAAGAAGATTACTTTTATGGTAAGCAACGGACAAGTTTGCCTTAAGTAGCAAGATATATATCAATCACATGCTTGGAACAAATCTTAAGAATGGAATACTAGTTAACATATCATACTTCATTATTAAGTGAAATCTCAAGTGAATGGTTAACCCATTAAACATACATCTAAAATAATACATAATTCACTTTTGTTTGTTCCAACTAGATCTGGTTGATGCAGGTGGGTTTTTTTTTTTTTTTTTTTTTCTTCTTTAAATAGTAATTTGGTTGGTGCAAAAAATACGAAGGAAAGAGACCCATTGGCCATCAGAGAGCTAAGTCTAGGAAGCCAAACTCACCTATTTGAAAGGCCAAGGTATTCACAACAATCACATGTAAAGCTTCTCCATAGATTGTAAGCCACCTTCTTATCCACTAATTTTTCCTTTTCCTTGTTTTTTCTTTATATATATATATATATATATATATATATATTGATTAGCTTTTGACCAGCTTTTCAAGATTTCATGGATTGTTCAAGCATAAGTTAAGGCAATTTCAGTTTCACTCAATGTATATAAATTGATTATAGACAACTTTTAAGTGATGGCTCCTGCTAAATTAACCAATATACTACAATGGATACAAGAAAACTCAAAGGCAAAGTCAGTCAAGATGGAACATAGTGTCTGAGATGACCTGCTTTCAACTAGGAGGTTTTTGAGGAATATAAGAAAATCTAGGGATTCCAGTTTTGGATTATATTGTGCAGGATTGGTCATCATTACTAATTATGGAAACATTTAGTTTTATATTTTGTGTTAATCTACATGGTTCAGCAATAAAGAAAATCAATTATAACATATTCATGGAAAATACAATCATCATAAGGAGAAATGAGTGCAAACTACTGTAGAATATGTATTCAAGAAAACTCGACTTGGCTACTTACAACAACATCAAAGCCAAAGATGGTAAGATCAAGCACTTCCCTAAGCCAATTTGCTGCATCTGTAACTAGATCAAGATCAACACAACTATTAGTGGCCTTGGAACAATTACCATCGCCATAATGCTGGTCTTCTTTGGCAGTGGGAAGAGATTTTAAGCTGCAGAGAGAAATGATCAAATTATGGGTTATCAAATATATGCTCTATTGGTCCAAAAAACCATTATCAAAAAGGAAGAAGCAAAACAGAAGCAATAAACACATACCTGTCAAAGACTAGAGGTTTGAGTCCATTACTTTCAGATAATTTCATCAAGATATCAGCATTTGGTGTAGACTTCTTAACTGCATAGAAAACTTTTTCACCCAAGACATAAAATTTGTACAAAGTAGATGAATGATCCACATATTCCTGCAGTTCCAATAACTTCAAAGTCTCATTCCCAAGGAGTAATCCATTATACCCAAGAATCAACATAACCCTGCCATATAAGATATTAACCCACACATGCACGCACTTGACAGACACTCACTTCCATAACTATGTGACATATAGTTGTAGTTAATCCAGTTTCCAACTTTCCATATTGAAATTTTTTAAAGAGAGAAATTCGAGAGTACTAATTCCACAATAAGTATAAGAGAAGTACTCCAAAGTCTTCATAATGAAAGTTGTTTCTTGCTCACCTGCACAACAGCTGGAAGAGGAACACTCAAGTCCTCAAAATCTTCATTTCTGAATATGATCGCCTGTTTATATAAAACATAAGCTATTTAATTCAAATAAATGAAAAAAAAAAAAAAAAAAAAGGAATTCAGATCATTATAGCTTAACATCATATAGACCAAGGACAATTTCTAAAAAACTGTTTTCATATTGCCACCATATATTTTCATGGTAAAGATGAAACCCAAAAAAGAATAAAAATTAAATGGTGACACTATATCTGCATTAAACATCAATGCCCATATTTGTGCCCTGGCCAAATATATTTTTTAAGAAATGTCAATTTGTTCAAAAATTCAGAAAATTACTAGAAGATGTGCAGCTAATACATGAAATTTTGTAATACTATACTGCTTTACTTCTTTCTTTCCTTTTTGATAATGCAAGGAAACTTTCTAAAGAAGAGCCCTTTGAAATCGTCTCTAGCTAATAAAACCTACAGGCAACTAACCGCACCCACCATAACCAGTTGCCGGGTAATACTTTACTGCTTTACTGAAGCATACATGATGCTTTGTAATACCATACAGAATGGTATGGATTTGTCTCTATCCAGTCCATACTGCTTTACTTTGGCTTTACCTCATCTGTCCTTAATATGTGTATAATTTCAGTCATTTGTACCTTCAAGAAATATGAAAGTCCAAGGTAATTGGCCTATATAAACGGTGGCTTCTCCTTCTTCCTCTTCATATAAGTGACAAAGGGAGAGAATTCGAAATTTTAATTAATAATGCATAAATCCAGAATGAAACTAGATAAAGTCAGTACCATATTGTGAGCATTAGCTACACCACATGCAACTTGAGGCTTCACTATACTTGGAAGAGATAATTTAGCTTCAGACAGCCTTTGCAGCAAATCAGGTTCTTTGAAACTATCAACCTGCACAAAGAAGATCCAGACTTACTAAATTTGGGGAGAAATTTGATCAATTTAAAAATGGATCACTATTCCAACCTAAACCTTAAGTCGAGTGTCGTTAGACATGATCAGAATCACTTCAAACATTCAAATGACCCAAGGATTAAATAATTGAGATTTATCTTTGTGTATAGCAACAAACACAGATAAATCCTAATTAATCATTCACTCAAAAGAATACCATGGTTGAATTGAAAGGAAAAGAAACTTGATACAGCAATACCATAACAAAAAAACCATCAAGACATAAGACCTTCAAGAAATGGGGGCCCCTGATTGTAGAGCGGCCTTCAGTTTTGAGATCCTCCAAGCGAAGTAGAATTTCTTGAATTTCCAGCCGATCTAACACAGGGTAGATGTTGTTAAATGAATCAATCACACAGCAATCTGGGTGATCCTCCAAATATCTGTGCATGAACAAGTTTTTTATTAAAGAAAACTTAAGGACTGTTCATTATTTTTGTTGTGACTTCCGGATAGAATAAATGAATACAAAGAGACATGTAAAAACAAACTACTGATTATGTTATCAGCTAAAATCAGAACAAAAATTTCCTCAATTTTATTTTTATCAAAAATCAAAGATTTCCTCAATTATCAGAATCTCTAATAAAATGCCCCTTCCATTTGATACCAAAATAAAAACGAGAACTCTCCAAAGATCTCATCTTCACCTCAGAACCCTCTTCTTACAGGCTAATGAGACAATTAATATGATTGCTTTTTGACTAAACTTCAAGTAATTAAGCTATGACAATGACATTGGACAAGTTGTCAACTCCATTTCAGGCTTTCTAGAATCAGAAGACTAAAGCAATGCTAAACCTTTTTTAGCCTTTTCTTTTTGGTGTTTGTTTTGTTTTTCGCTTAGAAAGATTTAAAACTATGACTTACTCCAACCCCACCCAATCTCTTACCACATGAGCTCATGTCTAATTGGCTACAGATACACTGCAGCATAAAAAATAAAAATAAAAACTCAAAATTAACCTACGGATCTACAAATCATTACAATATTATCACTTGTCAATATCTACTTACATACATATACTGTAAATTTACATGCATATCTATGTGTAGGAATTTTTAGTTTTTAACACTAAAATTAACTATATTGATTCAATTTATAGTATGAGAATTTTTATTATAACAAATTACAGGGAAAAATGTTTTGAATATTTGTATTTCAAAAAATAAGTGAGGTTTCCACGCATTTTGGATGCATTTCGATGAGTCTGATGAATGTATGGACTTACAAATTATCACTGTATTTTTATTGGGTTCATTAACAAGGCGAGCATTTGACTTTGGCCAAGACCAAAGCTTGACAAGATTCATGTTGGCATAATCTCAAAAAAATCCACCAAAAAAATAAATAATAGAGCTTCATGTGAGGTTAAATATAAAAACTGGCATTGGCATGTTCATTTTTTCCCTGATTACCCAGTTTATACCAGATCGTGAAATATAAGGTTTTATGGACCTGAATAGTCACCTTTGTAAGTCCTGCATGCCGCTGGTGTAAACTATTCTGTTAGAGAAGTTTGTACGGCTCTTCAATTCAATGGATATAATTTCATCAGTTGCTTTATGGAGAACTATGTCAACCTCTTGTAATTGAGGTGATAAAGGAAGCTCAAAGGTGAGGGGCATGAATATCAACCCATTTTGAGTAGGATACAAAGGAAATGCACCCCTCTGCAAAAACCAGGACAACTTATAACTAATTGCATGAATCCAAGTAGTACAGCTAGAAAACTAAAATTTATCATGAGCAAAACTGCATACATGACCACCAAAAGTGCCAGAAACATTCATTAAATCAAATCAAACAAGATCCCTTGGGCCAAAAGCCATGTGATCAGATGATAAAACATTCTGACCCATCATATTTCTTATAACTACTGAATCCAATACTTTTATTTCAAGGGAAAAAAAAAAAGCAATGGAATGGAGTCAAAACCACTTTGAAGCATACAATTCCACATACCAAATTCTGTTTGTTTACAATATTACCTTAACATGACACCTTGATCAGGGACATTTGCTATTTCGAGTTAACTTCATGTATGTATATGGTATCATATGAAGGGGAAAAAACTCACAAAGTTTTACTTGCCTTTTTTCCCCACTAAACATACTTACATTTATTCATATAGGACTCACCTTAGCAAAATCTTCTTCACGTGAAGGTTTCATAACATATCCAACAGTCACGACACTGTTACCAGTTTCCTGCTTGCAATGCAAAACATATAAAAAAAGATTCATGAATATTTGCAACAAAAAAAGGTACCCAAAGGTGTACTTATTAAAAAAAAAAGGTAGTCATACGTGAATGATAAGGTACATTCATAAGCTGCATAGTAATGCCATTTGTAGCAATCAAATTTTGAAGTTATTTTTTTTTATAAGTAAAACAATTATATTCAAGAGAGGAGAATGTTCGAATACAATGTGTGCAATGAAACACTCCTAAAAAAATTAGGATCTAAGATTCAAAAGATTAGTAAGGTCTAGAAAAGAGGATGAAGTGACGCTACCTAGGTTAGTCATCCAATCATACAAGGGTTTTAAAAAAATTGTTCAATAACATGATTAGGGTGCCTGACACTATCAAAAGTTTTAACTCCTTTTTTTCCAGAGTGGCCACCAAACACGTAGCAGAATTTCTTTTGTATCTTTTTTTTAATAAGTAGAATTTCTTTTGTATCTTAGGTCCGTTACAGCGATGCATCTTCCTTGCCAGCATTTCAAAATCTGTTGCACAGTTTTTGGCAAAACACAAATTACTCCAAATAATGCAAACACAAAAGATCAAATATCTCATGCCAAGAATAATGGAGTAAAAGATGTTCAATTGACTCCCCACAATTCTTGCACATACAACACCAATTAACAAGCATAATAATTCATTCTGAAGATTGTCCAAAATCTAAATTTTACCCAAGGTAAGCAACTTTACCCAAGGCACCTTAGCACCCATATAATTCTCCACGGGAATCGCACTTAGATAGACCCTCTCAGAGTATCATAATTCGAATGAATTTTAAAAGTTCCATATTAAATCAACCTCCGTACTAACTGTTTGTATTCTTGACTAGACAAAAAATAGAATACAACAGATTAAATGTCCATAGACTCTAGTTCCCAGTCCTAGAACAACTAATTAGAAAACTGAGGATTCCAACACCGAATACTTCTGTCATCTTCATTGACCAATAACAAGCCATTGAAGCTTCTTATCCACTGCCAATCTCAACAAACAAATCTGGAAAGAGGTCTTTTTAAAAGGAGAATCTCCACACCATAGGTCATATCAAAATGAACATGAGAACCACCCCCCAAGAAAATTCAGATGATTGAAAAGGAGTTCTGCCCTGCTCTAAATTTCTCCCACAAGCTCACCACTGACCACCTTCATGGTCCATTAAGGCTTTATTAAAAGTACTCAATTTACGGATCCCCAAACCTCCCTCCTTTATTGAAGAACATTTTTTTTACCCAAACTACTAAATAAAACTTAGACTTATCACCCATCTCTCCCTACAAGAAGTATCTTTGGACAATAATATAAAGCTAAGGTAGCCCAAAGACATTTATAATAACAAAAACCTACACCCTTCAAGAACAATGATATAAAAACCTATTCTTAAAAAATCTAGACTTATCTGTTTCTCCAATTATTTTTAAACATTAAAACTAAAAATTAATAAATAAACAAATTAGATCTTCCACAATTGGAACAGTGGTATAGGGACAAAAGTTACCTTTGAAACCTTTCTATTTATGTGGCATACAGTTGAAGGCAACTCTTCTAGCTTGTTAATAAAAATCATGCTTGAGTTCTCACATGAACTGCCACCTTCAGTAACTGTAAGCAAATGACCAAATAGACTAAGCAACTAGTTTAACTTTAATTGGTTATGCAGTCAAGGGAGCATATCAAATTCTGGCCAAGTAAAAAGCACATATAAATAGCAGATGAATATGAAAGACAGAAAATGACTAGGCTCAAAATATAAATATGCCTAAAATAGCACCCTATGCAGTAGGAACACAGAAGAGAAGAGGGAAGTGCACACCATCTGCTGATTCTTGCCCAAGAGATCCTGCAACAGAACATCAAGCCAATTAGATGTTTGCAGTTTTCTTTCTGGTAGACACAAGAAAACCAAATTACAAGGTCCAAAGAAGTTAAAAATTTATAGGCCACTGTCATCCCATCAAGACAACTGATTTCCAGAATAGGACACCCCTGTACCATTGTCATTCGTAGCTATCAAGGCCACTGCAGTCCCTAACCCAATTTATGCATCCATCATAAAACCTAAAATTTCTCACACCAAGGTAATCAGAATTAACTAGATGGTTGTATAGATTCTTTTATGTTAGACAAAGCTCTAGACACATTCCAAAGAGAGCTCAGCTCAATGTTCAGTTTGAGACACCTAAAGTAGAATAAAAAGATTTTTTTTTTTTTTTGATAGGTAAGAAAGTAATATTATTACTAGAAGAGAAAAAAGATACAAAGAGTTCACGGTAGTGAACAAAAACCACAATGACAAAAAGAAATAAAGGAATCAACAGCCTATTCTAAGAGACAAAAGAAAATCAGTAATAGTAGAACAATCCGAAAGACCCCAACACCGATAATACTTTCCAGAAAACCCAGTCTTATACTCTTATATATCCCAAGACAAACAAAACTATGAGGCCTTCATCATTAGGGAAACATAGGATTTGTGGTACTCACTGAGAACAACGATCAGCCAACTGCAATTGCTTAGTTTTGGAAAGAATTCCTTCTTCTTGTCAGAAACTACGTACAAAATACCGCCTCCAGTGTCCCCCCAAGCTAGCATAATCTCATTTTTAGCATCATCTACAGAAGATGCATTCAAGATAAAACAATCAAACGAGTAAAGGGTTGCCAGCCTTTTCAGAAGACTCACCTATAACAAGAAAATACAAATACGTTAACAGCTTTTCGATCAGGATTAAAGAAATTCTGTCCGAATTTCAGTAGTGTCCTGAACCAGTAAAAGGACATTACAAGTAATTAGCATCTTAATACTTAATGCTAACAAAATGGAACAAAATTTGTAACTGAATAAATAACGATACTTATGAAATTGGGAACAGAGTTCAACATGTGATTCAAAATAAAAATTTTAAAAAAATTTTGAACAATGATAAGATTAGAAACTCACTTTTGAGTGTGTTATGGATCTCAAATAAATGAGAATGACAATAAATTTACATCATATTGATATATTTATATCTGTCAAAAAAGAAAGAAAGAAAGAAATCAATGTTATATGAGTAGCACAAGAAAAACTACCTTATCATCTGAGAGCCCCAAGTCATAAGAAATTCCCTGCAAAAATAAGGCGAAGCATGCTGGTCAATAGGATTTAATACTTTTAGAAATGCATGGCATATAAGACATCCATTTCTTAGAGAGTAAGTTTTCTATGTTATCCTCTCTAAGTCAATAATTCAAAACAAAATCTTATGAGAAAAAGAACACAGTTTAAGTTGCATTAATGGCAGGAAAACCACATGAAAAGATTTAGACTTTCCCCTTTATAAATCTACTACTTTTCTTTTAAGAATAAAAAAAATGTTTATACTAAATTTTTATTAATACGAAAAAAAAAAAAAAAAACTAATCAATAGAATTCAAACAAATTTATCAAAAGAGTATATTATTCAACAAAATGAGAGAGATTGACAGCCAGCAGAAAATTTAGACACTTTATTATGAATGGATTAACTACAAAGGATCCATGGCCAACCCCAAATTTTGGAACTAAGTCTGGGTGTGGGTGTGGGTGTGGGTGGTGGTGGTGGTTGTTATTGTAAGCATGCAAGCAATAAAACACTGATAATTAATTCATTAGGATAATCAGAACCATTTGATTGACAAAATAAAAGATACCCAGAACACAATTTATAGTTATAAATACATAAAGATTGAGTAATTGACCATAAAAAAAGTTTGTACACCTAAAATCAGAGAAAACCCAGAACGGTTGTAATAATATATTGGGCAAAGAACAATGAAGTTGAAGAAGAGAGAGAGAAAAATACCGTAGGGATTTTGGAATGGCGGAGCTTGCGGAGGAGAGAGTCAGCAACGGGTTGCAAGGATGGGTTTTCATGTTGAGGAGAGTCAGATGCTAACACTACTGACTCGTCCAATATCACTCCTCCTACTCCAACACCCATCTCTCTCTCTCTCTCTCTCTCTCTGTATGTGTTTGTGTTTGTGTTTTGGTTTTGTTGCAGAGAAAGAGAAATGAAAAAACAAAAGGAAAAGGTAATGCTAAAGAGGGAATCAAGGCGAAAATGGGTAATTACCCATCAAAACGTAACTATTCAGTTAGTTGGCCGGGTTTTGAAAGAAATTGGGAAACTAGCAACTCGAGCCTCAGAGGCTCGATTTTGGGCTCTAAATTGAGTTTTTAAGGCTCGATTTTCATGAGTCGTTCGCATCTGATCTGGCAAATTTTCCAGGTGGCGTCTGAATGGAAATCGAGTCTCTGAGACTCGATTTACATATGAGAAGAAAACAAAAACCACTACAACTTGTTCATCAACTTGTTCATCAGAGAAGGAAGGAAAAAAAAAAAAAAAAAACCAGAGAAGAAAGAAAAAAGAAAAACCCAGAAACAGTCAGCGACCTGGGTCGCGGTGCGACCTGGGTCGCGCGGGGCGACCTGGGTCGCGCGCGGCCTGGGTCGCGTCTTCTTCTTCTTCTCTTTCTTTTTTTTTTTCTTTCTTTCTACGTTTTTTCCGCTAATTCTGCATTTGGGTTATTAATATTTTATTTTTGGGTTGGAAATCGAGTTTTAGAGACTCGATTTCCATGTAGACGCCACCTGGATAAATTGCCACGTCAGAGAGAAATAACCCATGAAAATCGAGCCTCAAAGGCTCAATTTAAAGGCCCAAAATCGAGCCTCTGAGGCTCGAGTTGCTAGTTTCCCAATTTCTTTCAAAACCCGGCCAACTAACTGAATAGTTACGTTTTTATGGGTAATTACCCATTTTCGCCGGGAATCAACCGCAGGTTTCACCTTTCTTTCGGCCAAAATGGCCAACTAGCCCTAAAATCGTAAGTATATAGTTAGTTGGCTTTGTTTAGAAACATAATAGCTTACTAGCATCTCGAGTCTGAAAGACTCGATTTTGGCGTTCAAAATCAAGTCTTTCAGACTCGGTTTGTAGCTTGGATCAGCTCTGATGTGGCAGAGGTGCGACTTGGCATCCACATGGAAATCGAGTCTCTAAGACTCGATTTCTAACGCGCATCAGAGGAAAAACCCAGAGAAAAAAAAAAGAAAAAGAAAAAAAGAAGAGCATCAGAGGAAAAACTAGAGAAAAGAAAAAAAAGAAAAGAAAACCAGAAACAGAAAGGGAGAGAAGATCGAGATCGGAGACCCAGGCGTGCGGCATGATCAGAAACAGAAACCGCCTGGGTCTCGCGCGAGCCTGGGTCGCGCGCGGCCAGGGGCTCGCGCCGGCCTGGGGCTCGCGCGCGGCCTGGGGCTCGCGCGAGCCTGGGTCGCGCGCGCGGCCTGTGGCTCGCGCGAGCCCTTGGCCGCGCGCGACGCTGGCCGGCGCGAGCCCCAGGCCGCGCTGGTGAGGTTCTCTCTTTCTCTCCCTCTGATCTGATCTGAGTAGCGGTGAGTTTCTCTTTCTCTCCCTCTGATCTGATCTGATCTGCGTAGCGGTAAAGTTTGTTAAATTTGTTTTGGGTATTTCTGGCATGTACAGACTTAGAATTTTTTAAAAAAATTTTGGATTGGAAATCGAGTCTCTAAGACTCGATTTCTATGTCATCAGAGTTGATCCAAGCTACAAACCGAGTCTGAAAGACTCGATTTTGAACGCCAAAATCGAGTCTTTAAGACTCGAGATGCTAGTTAGCTATAATGTTTCTAAACAAAGCCAACTAACTATATACTTACGATTTTAGGGCCAGTTGGCCATTTTGACCTTTCTGGAAGCTTTTTAAAGTTTAAAGTTGAAACCTTTGCACGCTCAATCAATGAACATCAACAAGCGTGGGTACAGTTTTTTTTTTTTTTTTCCTCTCTTTGTTTTTCTTTCACTCTCATTCTGCTGTGTGAAATCACTGAAATGTATGCATAGTAATCTGCAAGGTTTTACAGCTCTGATTAAAATTCCTATTTTTAGAGATCCAAATTTGGGTTATTAGAATATTTTTGGATAAATTACATACTTTTTTTTTGAGAAAGATAAACTACATTCTTTTTTTTTAATTTTTTTTTTATAGGTGATAAACTACATACTTGATCCATTAGTTTACATTATATGTCAATTTAATCCCTAATGTAGTTATTGTAGTTATTGGTGATATTAAAATATTATTTTTCATGTTACATGTATGCCATGTGAGCTAATTAAAAAAATATTTTTTTAAATTAAAAAATAATAGTTCCTAACTCGAAAGTTCCTTTTTATTTCTATTAAAAAAAAAACTATTTTTAATAATCCATAGTCAAAATAAAAGGCTCTTGAAGATAAAATATGATTTTCTAGAGTTTGTATTACTTAACAATGATATGATATTCATAAAAAAATTATAAAAAAAAATCATATATAAAATAAGTAAATAATCAAACTTTGATGTATATTCTCAAATTGAAACATACTGTGAACCTTTTAGATTTCAATCTTGTTGGCTGTTGTATGCTACTTTCCCGGAAATTGTTTCTCAGGCTTGGGGAGGTGCATATTACCTTGTGGATGCCATTGATAATTTCACCAAGAAAGCGATGGTTTGGAATAAGAATCATTTTGGAAATATCTTTAAAAAGAAGAAGAACCTTATGGCTAGGATAAATGGTATTCAAAAAGCTATTGCTACTAAACCTTCTAGGATTCTTCTTAATTTAGAAGATGAGCTTTTAAGGGAGTTAGACTCGGTGCTTAATCAAGAGGAGAAGCTTTGGGCTTTAAAGTCTCAGGTGAATTGGATGATCCAAGGGGACCGGAATACGGCTTTTTATCATGTTTCGACTTTGGTGAGAAGGAAGAGAAATCAGATTATTGCTATAAAAAATGCTGTGGAGGATTGGATTTATGAGGAAGGGGACATCAAAGATTTTATTAGAAGTGGTTTTAGTGGTATATATTCAACCTCTCATGTGGCTGTGGCTAGGGCTAATCCTATCACCTCTCGATGGCAAGCTAGTCTTTCTAAAGTGGAGAGAGATAACATAAGTGGGGGGGTTAATGAGGAAGAAATTAAGGCAGCCCAATGGTCCTTGAAACTCTTTAAAGCCCCGGGCCCGGATGGCTTACATGCGGGGTTCTTCCAAAAATTTTGGCCAGTGGTGGGGGACTCAGTGATTGAAGAGGTTAAGGAGGTTTTTGTTAGCAGGAAAGTTCCGGACTTTTTGAATAAAACCCTTATTGCTTTGATTCCTAAGATTCAAGGACCGGAGACTTTAGGTAATTATAGGCCTATAAGTCTGTGCAACACGGTGTACAAAGTGGTGACCAAGATTATTGTGGCTAGGTTGAGGCCTTACTTGGACAAGCTCATTTCTCCTATGCAAACGGCCTTTGTGCCAGGTAGAAAAGGGGTGGATAATGTTATCATTGCTCAAGAGATTATCCACTCCTTAGGGAAGAAGAGAGGGAGAACGGGGTATATGGCTTTGAAGATAGATTTGGAGAAGGCGTATGACAAGTTAGAATGGAGCTTTATCTGGGATATGCTCATAAGAATTAATCTCCCAAATGATCTTATTGAAATCATAATGAGCTGTGTTACAACTGTTTCTACATCCATTTTATTCAATGGTGAAGTTCTAGACCCGATTTTCCCTTCGAGGGGAATAAGGTAGGGTGATCCTTTGTCTCCGTATCTCTTCATTATTTGTATGGACTTCCTTGGGCAACTTATAGAAGAGAAATGTAATATGAAGATGTGGCAGCCAGTCAAAGCTTCTCAAAGTGGTCCGAGCTTTTCTCATCTATTTTTTGCAGATGATCTCATTTTCTTTGCAAAAGCTGATTGGGTTAACTGTTCAGCCATAAGAGACGTTCTGGATGGTTTCTGTAGCATATCTGGTCAAACAGTAAGCGAAGCAAAATCGAGAGTTTATTTTTCTCCTAATGTTGATAGAGATACTAGGGAGTCGCTTTGTGATATTTTTGGTTTTGCTTCCACCCCGTTCTTGGGGAAGTACCTTGGGTTCCCCCTAAAGCAACCGGGTTCCTCTTCGCAAGATTACAATTTTATTTTAGATAGAGTTAAGCAAAAACTCTCCGGGTAGAAGGCAAATATGTTATCTTTGGCGGGACGGTCAATTCTTATTCAAGCTTCCTCGGCGGCCATTCCATCATATGTCATGCAATGTACTTATCTTCCGGGTAGAATTTTGGATGGAGTAGATAGAGTTAATCGGAATTTCCTTTGGGGATCTTCAGATACAGCCAAGAAAGTTCATTGGGTTGGTTGGGATAAGGTAACGAAGTCAAAGGAGGAAGGGGGTCTTGGGTTGCATTCAGCTAAGGGTAGGAATGTTGCTCTTTTGGCTAAGCTGAATTGGAGGTTCCAAACTGAATTTGAGGCTCCTTGGGTTAAGGTGTTGGAAATGAAATATTGTAATCATAGGAGGAGGGCTGCTGCTAGTGCTAATAAGCTCCCTTGCTCTTCCATTTGGTCGGCTATGAAGAGAGGTATAGATACTTTTAACAAAGGGAGTAGGTGGCTAGTGGGGAAGGATAGTGCTTTAAATGTGTGGCATAGTAATTGGACAAATGGGGGTTCTCTTAGAGAGCTTATTCATGGACCCATTACCCAAGAAGCCAGCCTCCTTGAAATTAAGGATTTTATGCTAGACACGGGTTGGGATTGGGGGAAAATCCCTTTTGAGATTCCTCTTGAAATTAAAAGGATGATTCAAGCTACTCCGGTGACAATCCTAAATAGGGGAACTGATAAGTTGGTTTGGGCTGGGACTCGTAAAGGCACCTCTGATTTAAGAAGTGCTTATAGGTTTGCAATGGGTTTTGATACAACTACTACTTTCCCGGCAAGTTGGATTTGGAAAGCGGAAACTCTCCCAAAAATTAAAACCTTCCTTTGGAGATGTGCTCATAATAGTATTGGAGTCAAAGTTTGCTTGGAGAGAAGGGGTATAACTCAAGATATTGTTTGTCCAATTTGTCAGGGAGGATTTGAAACCATTCTGCATGCTTTAAGGGACTGCAACCAGCTGAAGTGTGTGTGGAATCAGCTTGGAATATCCTCTTTGAATCACGAATTTTGGAGGAGTGATCTTCAGAGTTGGCTGTCTTGGAATGGTAGGATGATGAGCAATCTTTGTGCTTCTCAACCCCCTTGGAAAATTGTTTTTCCGATAGCCTTGTGGAATATTTGGAAGAGCAGGAACAATTTGGTTTTCAACAATAAGAACAGAAACCTGAGTCTTGCTTTGGAGATTGTGAAGCAAGCTTTAGAGTATTATCACTGTGTTGCTTCCCCAAGGCTACAAACTCGCAAAGTGCTGAAGGAAATTCGTTGGGAGAGACCACCGTAAGGATGGGTGAAGCTAAACACTGATGGGTCGGTCAATGGGACTTCTGGGTTGGCAGGGTGTGGGGGTGTGATAAGAAATGATGAAGGGCAATGGATTGTTGGTTTTAGCAAGTGTATCAACATCACTAGTAGTTTTGCTGCCGAATTATGGGGGCTTAGGGAGGGTCTTATCTTGTGTTGCAACCTAAATATTTCTTCTCTTGAGATTGAGATTGATGCCAAAGCTATTGTGGATATTTTGAACAAGCCAGCTCTTGAAAACAGCATTATTTCTCCTATTTTGGATGATTGTAGGCTGTTGATTGGCCGGTTTTCTCAAATTCATGTGAAGCATTGTTTCCGTCAGGCGAATAGATGTGCGGATAGCCTTGCTAGAATGAGTTTTAGTCTAGATAGTGTTTTTTCTTCTTTTCATAGTCCGCCTGTGGACTTGTTGGATGTTTTTGAGGATGATCTCAATGGGGTGTATGTTAGCAGGCTTTGTCCTGAACCTGTTGTTCCCTTTTAGTTTGTTTTAATGAATTGTCTTTCACCAAAAAAAAAAAGAAAAAAAAAAAGAAACAAACTGTGAACCACAATGCATTTAAAATTAAACACAACTATTAAATTATTTTACAAAACATTAGATTATGAAATTAGTTTTCAAGATTATAAATTTCTTATATGCTTTTATTCTTTGTCACAAATTAGCTATCCAATAAGGCATTTGTAATATATTGTTTTTTTATACTTTGAGACGTTGATATTATGTAAAATTGAAACTTGTGTGTTTGTTTTAAGTAGTTTTCAACGGGTAGACTAGACTTCTTTGTATTTGTGCTATTTTATTTTGATTAGCAATGTTAGGATTTTTAAAATTACTAAACAAATATCAATATGTTGAGTTGAGCTCTTTCTTAATATGGGTGATGAATTTAAAGAAATACATTTCACACTAAATAATTTACTACATGACTTATTAAATGGTAAAAACATGTTTTAAAAAAGAATCATGTGAAAAATACGGGTTGACTTACCCAACCTGATTGATTGCCCCGCCCTGCCTGTTTTGCCACATCTAACTACACTGCCATCAACAGCTTTGAAGCAAAAATACTTAGTAACATCTGTAATCTTTATGAATAATGACACGAACAAGAGTGCCATTTGCCATCATAAACTAGCCAAATGAGAATTAGTCAATATATTAGAAGAATTGAAAGTTGAAACAGAGAAGAATTATGGCCACTGGTGGTGTACTAAACAATATGAGAGAAAGAAAAGAAAAAAGAAAGTGAACACACAATTTAGGTATTATGTCCACGTTATTATTCCTACTAGAGCCCAAATGTGCTTGAGGTTTATCATTTCCTATGAACCTCTTCCAGAGCTTGAAATAAAAATAATTAAAGGAGTGAAGATATAGATGGATTTTAACAAATAAAGAAGCTACACACAATTGCAGACTTCAACAAATCTCAAATGACAGCAGAAATAGGAACTGAACGACATATACTCATGCCTATCCATGTGCAGGACCTGTATCACAAGTTATGAAAATCAATTACTGCAGTGCATATGACAAAATTATATTTGCAACTGCTTTAAACCAACAGTGGAAAATATATAATCTCTACAACCAAAATTCAAAGGGAAAACCATACATTAATGCACAAGATAGCTAGAGAGGTTTATAGAAGTACGAAATATGAAGTAACTTAAATATTATATGTACATTGCATAGGACATTTCGCATGACCCAAAAAATTTTAAAGAAAAAAAAAAAAAAAAAACCCTTGTACTCTTTTTCAAAGTTTCTAATGTGCAACTCTATAAGTGCAGTGCAGTGCAATGAAATTGATAGCATGAAGGGATAAGAAATATTCAGGATTAAGATTGCCGCCCTTCTCCTCTACTCATCTATGATGAAAAGGAACTGTGGAATTGACAAACACATCTCATACACAACCTCCTCTAGACTTCCTAGCTAGTCCTTTTTTTTTTTTCTTCTTCATTTCAAAGAAGTATTAAGTAACATCCTGGATAGCCAACTTTGATGCAAGTTATTGTGTTGACAACCTCAGCACTAGTGTCTTCCAAGTTCCAACTGACACAGCCTCTAAGGACCACCTCCAATAAACTTGTTTTCAAGATCCACTTCAAGAGCTTCAATGGATTGATCTTCTATCAAGCCTGAATTTCTCGATGAGAATGGGCTGGTGGGCTTTGGCCCGTTTTAAATGTTATACAGCAAAAAAATAAAACACCCCCTAGCAAACCTCTTTGGCTTGATTGCCATCAGTTTGGCGACGTTGAACTGATAAAGAAAGAAAGAAAGAATGAAACAGGGGCAAAGTTTGTGTCCTTATTCAGATGGAAATGGAACAAAGTCACAAACTATGATGATTCTCACTAGGTTCACTTCACCAAGAAGCATGCATTATGATAACACGAGTCCTTGTTCAGTTGCCTACATAATGGCTATTATAAGTTTATCTTTCAAATGCAAAAAAATTGGTAACTCAAAATCCAAATGAAGGCATGGAGGGCTGACATTGAAATGATGGCAGTAAGAAATTTAAAAAAAAAAATTTCCTCCTGCATTTGGTTGAAAAATATTTCCTATACCGCATATGGATAATGATATTCAATTAATTCAACACAGAATTATTTCCTTTTTCTTTCTTTGTGTAAATTTAATGGATATTTCAAATAAATTAGCAAAGCACAATAACAAATATAAATAAAAAATTCAGCAACAACCCATAATCAAGACACCAAATTTTTACGTGGAAAACCCTTCAATGAGAAGGAAAAAACCACGGGACCTAGTCCAGTAAAATCTTCCACTATAGAATATGAGTTTACAACAATCTTCTCTAAAACAAATGCTATCAGCTACAAAGACAACAAAAACATGTCATACTTGGATTACAACAAATATTCATCACACTAAGATACCGACAATAAAAAGAAGAAAAGATCCCACCACGTGGGCTTTAGCATTTGAGCAAATGGAGAGGAATTTCAAGTAACAACACCAGTCACCAGTCAGCATGAAGCTCTCTTCATTAGGAAATTTCATCAAAATTGGAGTTGAAACAACCTTCCAATTTTGGCTTGAACGTATCTGGTTTTGTAGAAATTTTTTCTAGAATCCTCCTCTCCCATACACAGCAACTTTTGTATTGCAAAATTTTCAATGATGGCAGTGCAACTGTAACATACAGATCAGAGTTGAATATTAACAAAGAATATGAAAGCATAAGTAAATGCAATAATTCAAATGAAATCCTAAAAACTTAGCTTCTGAGAGATATTTGGTATGCAAAAAGAAATCCAACCATAATGGAAGAACCACAATAAAATAGAGCTAAAATTTAAAGATACACAAAAGCTATGCAGCAAAATATGTTAAATAAATATGAATTAATGGTTTGACATAAAACTCTTTGGATATCATTAACCCAAGAATAAGCAGAGTAGAGAACAAATCATGAATAGTTAGTCAATTTCAAGGTGAAACGGCAAACAAAAGGTTTGAGAGAGCATACCGGTTTTAAATGATTTTAACCTTAGAACAAGATGTATCAAAGGTTTATCTTAATCAAAGGAACATGGAAATTGACCCTTTTGAACTAAACTACATGACCTCTGGATTGGGACAATGAAAGATCATTGGTATTTTTTCACGCAATGGAGCTTGTTACACCATAAGTAGATATTGTGGCTTCTTGCAAATGTATAGCTCATGTATAAACGATAAGTTCTCTAGTTACTGTAGAAGATATTCTAACTATTTGGTTCTATGATTTTCAAATATGTTAGTGTAGTGTGTTCAAATAGATGAAGAGGAGACAAAAGATTAGGCCATCCACATATATAATAGCCTATTTTTCATTATTGACATGTAATTGACTAGAGAGAAGATTGTTTCTTTTACTTTTCCTTTTATATTACAAAAGAATCCTAAGTGAGAGATTTTAATTGGGTGTTGTTGGTAAGAAACTCAAGTGTGATGAAGAGGTTGAACTGTTGAAGATGCATCTGAGTATAAACTATTTAGCCCATTAGGGGTGAATGCCCCTGGATTTCCCAACAATTGAATTTGGTAGGTGAGTTTAGTTGCCTGTGTGCTTTATTGGCTAGAGGCGAGTCCTAAGTGCTCTTCTTCAGAAAGGTATCCTATGTTAAAAAAAAAAAAAAAAAAAAGGTAAAAAAAGAGTGAATTCAATAAAAGAGGAAACCAGGGGAAAATTTAAGAGAAATTGCAACTTTAATAAACTTTTGTTGGCTTGCAATTACAATAAATTGTTCCTACAGTTGGAAACAATAGATATTGTCTCAAAAGCCAACGCATGACAACAATATAATTATAAGGGGGAAAAAAGTATGCTCAAAGCAAGCTTGAGAAGATCCAAATAGAGGCCTTAATCTCCAAGGCTCTTTCATCTCATTTTATCTCATGCAAAGAACTATAACTACAATTGACAAAAAGATGAATCTGTAATTAGCAAAACTAAAGTTTCTGGTCATATGAGGACATGGTTGGTCATTAATTGTCTAATGTTTCAAAAGCGTTACACCAAGTAGAACCTATGCAATCTTTTTGGTTAGTATCCTCAACAACCAAAGACATCCAACTCATTCACAAGAGTTTACAACTTACCTATTTGTTAAAATCTAATATATATTAAGAAACTAGTAGATTCATGCATTTATCTAGTTTCTAGAGAAAGTTTCTCACTAAACTATTGTGTTAAAAGAAACCAGAAACAATGATATTGGTGCCTTTTCTAAACCGTTAATGGAAGTCATCAGAATGTATCAACACCGTGGTAGCTTAAACTACTTATATCCATATTCACCATAAGTAGCTAAACATAGAGTACTTTAATTTATCACTCCTTCGTATAGTCACAAAACCATATTGTATTAAAACTAGTGAATAATATCCAGTTTGTGTTAGTTAATATAGAAAGATCCATCACCTTATGCTTAAGATACTGAGAACTATCCTCAGACCATTTGCTTGATCTAGAGAAACCACCAGAATGTCACCTGTTGAGAAAGACAATAATGTAAAGGTTAATGGGGGAAAAAAAAGCCCAGAATAGATGGAAAACCTCAATCAAAGCTAGTATTTTTAAATTTTCTAACCAGCTGCCGGGTAATAGTACCATACTGCTTTACTGAAGCATACATTAATACCATACAAAATGGTATGGACTCATCTCTAGCCAGTCCATACTGCTTTAATTTGGCTGTACCCCATCTGTCCTTAATATGTCTATCAATTTCAGTCATTTGTACCTTCTAGAATGGCCTAGATAAACGGTGGCTTCTTCTTCTTCCTCTTCATATAAGTGATAAAGGGAGAGAATTTGAAATTTTAATTAATAATACATAAATCCAGAATGAAACTAGATAAAGTCAGTACCATCTTGTGAGCATTAGCTACACCACATGCAACTTGAGGCTTCACTATACTTGGAAGAGATAATTTAGCTTTCAGACAGCCTTCGCAACAAATCAGGTTCTTTGAAACTATCAACCTGCACATAAAAGATCAAGACTTACAATTTGGGGAGAAATTTGATCAATTTTAAAATGGGTCACTATTCCAACTTAAACCTTAAGTCGAATGTGTTAAACATGATCAGAATTACTTCAAACATTCAAATCACCCAAGGATTAAATAATTGAGATTTATCTTTGCATATAGCAAAAAACACAGATAAATCCCAATTAATCTTTCACTTAAAAGAATACCATGGTTGAATTGAAAGGGGAAAAAAAACTTGATATGGCAATACCATAACCAAAAAACCATCAAGACATAACACCTTCAGAAAATGGGGGCCCCTGATTGTAGAGCGGCCTTCAGTTTTGAGATCCTCCAAGCGAAGTAGAATTTCTTGAATTTCCAGCCGATCTAGCACAGGGTAGATGTTGTTCAATGAATCAATCACACAGCAATCCGGGTGATCCTCCAAATATCTGTGCAAGAACAAGTTTTTTATTAAAGAAAACTTAAAGAATGATCATTATTTTTGTCGTGACTTCCAGATGGAATAAATGAAAACAAAGAGACATGTAAAAACAAACTACTGATTATGTTATCAGCTAAAATCAGAACAAAAATTTCCTCAAATTTATTTTTATCAAATATCAAAGATTTCCTCAATTATCAGAATTTCTAATAAAATGCCCCTTCCATTTGATACCAAAATAAGCACATGAACTCTCTAAAGATCCCATCTTCTTCTCAGAACCCTCTTCTTACAGGCTCATGAGACAATTAACATGATTGCTTTTTGGCTAAACTTCAAGTAATTAAGCTATGACATTGGAGAAGTTATCAACTCCATTTAAGAGATTGTAGAATAAGAAGACTAATGCAATGCTAAACCTTTTTTAGCCTTTTCTTTTTAGTGTTTGTTTTGTGTTCTGCTTAGAAAGATTTAAAACTAAATTCCTCCAACCCCACCCAATCTCTCACCACATGAGCTCATGTCTAATTGGCTACAGAGACACTGCAGCATAAAAATAAATAAAAAACTTAAAATTAACCTATGGATCTACAAATCATTACAAGATTACACTTGTCAATACCTGCTTACATACATATATTGCAAATTACATGCATATCTATGTGTAGGAATTTGTAGGATGAGAATTTTTATTATTACAAATTACAGGGAAAAATGTTTTGAATATTTATAGTTCAAAAAATAAGTGCGGTTTCCATGCATTTTGAATGAATTTCGATGAGTCTGATGATTATGGACTTACAAATTATCACTGTATTGTTATTGGGTTCATTAACAAGGTGAGCATTTGACTTTGGCCAAGACCAAAGCTTGACAAGATTCATATTGGCATAATCACAAAACAATTCCACCAAAAAAATAAATGATAAGAGCTTCATGTGAGGCTATATATAATAACCAGCATTGGCATGTTCATTTTTTCCCTGATTACCAAGTTCAGACCAGATCGTGAAACATATGGTTTTATGGATCTGAAAAGTCACCTTTGTAAGTCCTGCATGCCGCTGGTGTAAACTATTTTGTTAGAGAAGTTTGTATGACTCTTCAATTCAATGGATATAATTTCATCAGTTGCTTATGGAGATCTATGTCAACCTCTTGTAATTGAGGTGATAAAGGAAGCTCAAACGTGAGGGGCATGAATATCAACCCATTCTGAGTAGGCAACAAAGGAAATGCACCGCTCTGCGAAAACCAGGACAACTTTCATATTGCATGAACCCAAATAGTACAACTAGAAAACTAAAATTTATCATGAGCATAACTGCATACTCGACCAACCAAAGTGCCAGTAACATTCATCAAAATCAAATCCAACAAGATCCCTTGGGCCAAAAGCCATGTGATCAGATGATAATACATTCTAATCCATCATATTTCTTATAATTACTGAATCCAATACTTTTCTTTCAAGGAAAAACAAAAGGCAATGAAATGGAGTCAAAACCACTTTGAAGCATACAATTCCACATACCAAATTCTGTTAGTTTACAATATCACCTTAACATGACACCTTGATCAGGGACATTTGCAATTTTGTGTTAACTTCATGTATGTATATGGTATCATATGAGGGGGAAATAAACTCACAAAGTTTTACTTCTTGTCTTTTTTCCCCACTAAAAATGAATACATTTATTCATATAGGGCTCACCTTAGCAAATTCTTCTTCACGAGAAGGTTTCATAATGTATCCAACAGTCACAACACTGTTACCAGTTGCCTGCTTGCAATGCAAAACATATAAAAAAAAGAGTCATGAATATTTGCAACAAAAGAAGGTACCCAAAGGTGTACTTATTAAAAAAAAAGGTAGTCATACGTGAATGATAAGGGACATTCATAAGCTGCATATGTAGCAATCAAATTCTGAAGTTATTTTTTTTTTATAAGTAAAACAATTATATTCAAGAGAGGATAATGTTCAAATACAATGTGTGCAATGAAACACTCCTATAAAAAATTAGGATCTAAGATTCAAAAGACCTATAAGGTCTAGAAAAGAGGATGAAGGGATGCTACCTAGGTTAGTCATCCAATCATACAAGGGTTTTAAAAAAATTGTTCAATAACATGATTAGGGTGCCTGACACTAGCAAAAGCTTTTAATTCCTTTTTTTCGAAAGTGGCCACCAAACACATAGCAAAATTTCTTTTGTATCTTTTTTTTTGATAAGTAGAATTGCTTTTGTATATAAGGTCCATTATAGTGATGCATCTTCCTTGCCAGCATTTCAAAATCTGTTGCAAATTTTTTGGCAAACCACAAATTACTCCAAATAATGCAAACACAAAAGATCAAATATCTCATGCCAAGAATAATGGAGTAAAAGATGTTCAATTAACTCCCCACTATTCTTGCACATACAACACCAATTAACAAGCATAATACTTCATATCCAAAATCTAAATTTTACCCAAGGTAAGCAACTTTACCCAAGGCACCTTAGCACCCATATGCTTCTCCACGGGAATTGCACTTAGATAGACTCTCTCAAAGTATCATAATTCGAATGAATTTTAAAAGTTCCATATCAAATTAACCTCCATACTAATTGTTCCTATTCTTGACTAGACAAAAAATAGAATACAACAAATTAAATGTCCACAGACTCTAGTTCCTAGTCCTAGAACAACTAATTTCTAACTGAGGATTCCAACACTGAATACTTCTGTCATCTTCATTGACCAATAAGAAGCCATTGAAGCTTCTTATCCACTGCCAATCACAACAAACAAATCTGGAAAGAGGTCTTTTTAAAAGGAGAATCTCCACACCATAGGTCATACCAAAATGAACATTCTACCATCCCCAAGAAAATTCAGAGGATTAAAAAGGAGTTCTGCCCTGCTCTAATACTCTCCCACAAGCTCACCACTGACCAACTCCATGGTCCAATAAGGCTTTATTTAAAAGTACTCAATTTATGAATTCCCAAACCTCCCTCCTTTATTGAAGAACATTTTTTTGCCCAATCTACTAAAACTTAGACTTATCACCCATCTCTCCCTACAAGAAGTATCTTTTAACAATAATATAAAGCTAAGGTAGCCCCAAGACATTTATAATAACAAAAACCTACACCCTTCAAGAACAATGATATAAAAACCAATTCTTAAAAAATCTAGACTTATCTGTTTCTCCAAGTTATTTATAAACATTAAAACTAAAAATTAATAATAATAAAAAAGATCTTCCACAATTGGAACAGTGATATAGGGACAAAAGTTACTGTTGAAACCTTTCTATTTATGTAGCACATGGTTGAAGGCAACTCTACTAGATTGTTGATAAAAATCATGCTTGAGTTCTCACATGCACTGCCACCTTCAGTAGCTGTAAGCAAATGACCAAATAGACTAAGCAACGAGTTTAACTTTAATTGGTTATGCAGTCAAGAGAGACTATCAAATTCTGGCCAAGTAAAAAGCACATATAAATAGAAAGATGAATATGAAAGACAGAAAATGACTAGGCTCAAAATATAATTATGCCTAAAAATAACACCCTATGCAGTATGAACACAGAAGAGGGAAGTGCGCACCATCTGCTGGTTCTTGCCCAAGAGATCCTGCAACAGAACATCAAGCCAATTAGATGTTTGCAGTTTTCTTTCTGGTAGACACAAGAAAAACAGATTACAAGGTCCAAAGAAGTTAAAAAATTATAGGTCACTGACATCCCATCAAGATAACTGATTTCCAGAATAGGACACTCCTGTACCATTGTCATTTGTAGCTATCAAGGCCACTGCAGTCTCTAACCCAATTTATGCTTCCATCATAAAACCAAAAACTTCTCCTAAATCGCATATTTTTCTACATAAGATCCTAAAGATCTCACACCAAGGTAATCAGAATTAACTAGATGGGTGTATAGATTCTTTTATGTTAGACAAAGCTCTAGACACATTCCAAAGAGAGCTCAGCTCAATATACAGTTTGAGACACCCAAAGTAGTATAAAAAGATAATACTTTCCAGAAAATCCAGTCTTATACTCTTATATATCCCAAGCCAAACAAAACTCTGAGGCTTTCGTCATTGGGGAAAAATAGGTGTTGTGGTACTCACTGAAAACAACGATCAGCCAACCGCAATTGCTTAGTTTAGGAAAGAATTCCTTCTTCTTGTCAGAAACTACGTACAAAATACTGCCTCCAGTGTCCCCCCAAGCTATATAATCTCATTTTTAGCATCATCTGCAGAAGATGCGTTCAAGAGTAAAGCATTGCCAGACTTTTAAAAAGACTCACCTATAACAAGAAAATACAAATACGTTAACAGCTTTTTGATCAGGATTAAAGAAATTCTGTCCAAATTTCAGTAGTGTCTTGAACCAGTAAAAGGACATTACAAGTAATTAGCAGCTTAATACTTAACGCTAATAAAATGGAATAAAATTTGTAACCAAATAAATAACGATACTAATAAAATCGGGGACAGAGTTCAACATGTGATTCCAAATAAAAATTTTAAAATTTTTTGAACAATGATAAGATTAGAAACTCACTTTTGAGAGTGTTATGGATCTCAAATAAATGAGAATGACAATAAATTTACATCATATTGATATATTTATATCTGTCAAAAAAAGAAAGAAAAAGAAATCAATGTTATATGAGTAGCACAAGAAAAACTACCTTATCACCTGAGAGCCCCGAGTCATAAGAAATCCCCTGCAAAAATAAGGCGAAGCATGTTGGTCAATAGGATTTAATACTTTTAGAAATGCATGCCATATAAGACATCCATTTCTTAGAGAGTAAATTTTCTATGTTATCCTCACTAAGTCAAGGATTCAAAACAAAATCTTATGAGAAAAAGAACACAGTTTAAGTTGCATTAATGGCAGGAAAAACACATGAAAAGATTTAGACTTTCCCCTTTATTAAACTACTACTTTTCTTTTAAGAATAAAAAAATGTTTATACTAAATATTTATTAATACGAAATCAAAGGAAAAAAAAAAACTCATCAATAGAATTTGAACAAATTTATCAAAAGAGTATATTATTCAACAAAATGAGAGAGATTGACAGCCAGCAGAAAAGGATCCATGGCCAACCCCAAATTTTGGAACTAAGTCTAGGTGTGGGTGGTGGTGGTGGTTGTTATTGTAAGCATGCAAGCAATAAAACACTGATAATTAATTCATTAGGATAATCAGAAGCATTTGATTGACAAAATAAAAGATACCCAGAACACAATTTATAGTTATAAATACATAAAGATTGAGTAATTGATCTTAAAAAAAGTTTGTACACCTCAAATCAATGAAAACCCAGAACGGTTGTAATAATATATTGGGCAAAGAACAATGAAGTTGAAGAAAAGAGAGAGAGAGATACTGAAGGGATTTTGGAATGGCGAAGCTTGCGGAGGACACACATTTCGAGTTGACATTGCATGCATGCCTTTAAATAGACTAAAAGTTTTGCTTATATAGATATGCACATTGGCTACAAAACACAATGACTCTATAACACACGCTCACACTCACACACCAGTTTGAATTAAATTATATATACAAATCCCAAATGGTAAAAGAGAAAACATATTTAAGTACCTTGGCATTAGTTCTAATCAAGTTGGCTATTTTTCCCAGACACAAACATTTCTGAGCTTCATGAGTTTGCCTTAAAATTCTAATTTTGGCAGGTCCCTTTAAAAGGTAAAGAGAACGTAAATAGAAATTTATTAGAATAATAAAACACCTTCAGTGCTGTCTGAAACTTTATAAGAAAGTGAGTTAAACTTTGCTTACACTAGTAGAACAGGGAATCACATAACTTCATGAACCAATAAAACTGACCTCCCAATCCAAACATGAAAACAAAAATCAATAAATTCGCCAAGGACTGATTCATGAACTATCACAGTATCAGTTCAAGAAAGCAGGTGTAGCTATTTGACAACAATAAGTGAAGGTTTCAAGAAACAGAGGCCAAGAATTAGCATGTGGACTTCAGGCTCTAATAGTGATGAATCCAATTTCCAAATTTACAGAAATTTTCAATTTTGAAAAATAATAAGGTAATAATTTGATGAAAGAAAATAGGCTGGTAAATAGAAATTTGGAAAGAAACAAGACAATTGCTAACAATCAGAAAAAAAAATTAATTACTATACTTTTAAAAACTTTTTCAGTGTTCGTGATAATTTGCAGAGACAAAAATTTAAGTAGAACCAAGCCAAATGACAGCTAGCACAAACTTTTTAATTATATTATGCTTTTAGTAGAGTTTTTCAAGTGTGGCCACGGTGGTTTGTGAGATTGATTTCTACTATTAATTTCAAAAGCTATAAAACCAAATTGTAGCATTTATATATTTCTTCAATGGCATCCAATTAAGTCTTCATACTAGGAATACTACCACCCATTACAAATATAAGAGAATAGAAGAGGATATAGGGTAGTATGAATAGACTTAGTCAGCATTGAACTGAATTAGGTTTTGTAAATGACCAATTATGAAGTAAATTATGTACACATAATGCAAATGGTAAGAGAGAAAACCTGAAGTGCCTGGGCATCAGTTGTCATCAAGTTAATTATTTTTCCAAATGCAAACTTCTTGCCATCTTTTTGAGTTAGTCTTCAAAATCTTTGCAACGTGGCAGGGGCTCCCTTCAAAAGGTAAAAACCATATATAGACATATTAGAACCATCAACTCCTTGTGCTGCCTGAAATTTTAATTTTAATTTTACTTGCACTACAGGAATGGGGATCACATAATTTCATGGTCCCCTGTAAAACTGACCCCCCAACCCAAACAAGAAATGAAAATTCAGCAAGACCTTCACCAACCCAATTTCTCATTCTTATGCAACTAAGCTCCATTTTCCACAATAAATCCACCCTCATAAACAGAGCAATTATGATCCAGTGCAAATCAATAAAATCTACTGTCAAGTTTTAGATAGCTGTAAGTAAAAGAATTGATCCATGAACTCTTACAGTATCAAAATGCTGATCGAAATAATGAGTATGTGGACAGCTCTAACAGTGATTGATTCAATATTCCAAATTTCCCAATGTCCAAAAAAATTCAGTATTGAAAAATTTGTAGAAAGAAAATAGGCTAGCAATCAGAAATTCGATAGTAGCAAGACAATAGGTAACAATCAAAAAATTGTTAAATAGATTATGCTTCTAATTATTTTGGTAATTTGCAGCAACAAAAATTTGAATAGCGGCAAGCCAATTTGAATAGTAGCCATCACAAAATTTCTAATTAAACTCTTGTTTTAAAAGCTTTTCTCAAATGATTGCAAATATTTTCATAAATAGGAAAAAAAAGAAAAAAAAAGAATTGGATTTATTTAGTGTAAGCAGAAGGATTAGTGAGATTAATTTGTACTATTTAATTGAAGAACCATTAACCCAAATTGTAGTATTTATATATATTTTCTTAATCGGGTCCAATTAAGTATTTATACCGGAATACTCTCACCCATTACGAACATAAGAGAATAAAAGAAAGAGGAAATAGTAGGGTAGCATGAGTAGACTTACGGATAAGCATTGATTTTAACCCATGGAACGTGGCTAATCTTGATCCGCTCATTGTCTTCAAATTTGGGGCAATTATAAATGATCAGCTTTTTCAATTGGGTGAGGCGTCGCATGGCTTCCTCCGCGGGTAGATACAGCAGTGTCCAGCAATTCACAATATACAGCCGTTGAAGAGAGGAAAGATTGCCCAACCACTCTGGCAAAGCTACCATCTCCATAAATCCCTCTATCCACAGAATTTTAAGGGCAACGAAGTATTGAATTTGGTCCAGGAGATAGTCACACCATGTTAGCTTTAGCTTTTGGAGGGAGGCGTGAATGGAGGAAGAAGAAGGCAGATGACAATCCCCATTCTCCAAATATTCAACACGCTGTAACCCATTGGGTGGGTCTTCATTACCACCCCTTATTATGGACGGGACACCTGGCAATGACCTTATCTTACGACAATCCTGTACTACCAACTTCTGAAGGGACCAGACACCTGGCAATGACCTCAGCATAGGACAACACTGTACTACTAACTTCTGACGGGAAACATGCAGTGAGTCTGGCAAATCTGTCAGTTTCTCACATTCAATTAAGGTCAACTCCTCAAGACAAGGAAACACAAACAACACCTCATCTGCGGTTGTCAACTCCTTTGCATCCTTCCACTCTTCTAGGGCTTTCATCCCCTCCAATTTGAGTATTCTCAATGCCGGAAATAATGTAGTAGTATTTCTGTAACTTCCATCACTGTAAAAGTAAAACTCACTTCCTATACATCTTACCTTCCCCATTCCTATTATTTCAAGAACCCTAAGACAGGGTAATTGCCCCAGAGTGGGAACTTCTTCACATTCCATACAATATCTCAAATTGATCTCAATCAAATTGTGATATAGCGAAGACAAACCAACCCATGATGGGAATTTCTTTCCAAGATACCTTTTGATTGTTAAGCTTTTCAAATTTGGGTGAGGCTGGAGGCCTTCCAACACCTTTTCATCTTTATCATACCAGCCCAATTCTCTACGAAGAAGACTCCAAAATAATCCCAAGTTGAATATTTCCTTTTCTTTTAATTTTGCACTTTTGGCTTCTTCCTCATCTTCCACATTCTCTAGACTCTGTATGTTTATTTCTCCTCTGAGATTCTTCAAACATCCCAATTCTTTAATTCGATAACCTTCATCTGCACCCACCCAAAAAGATTGCAATGTTTGAAGGCAAGTCAACCGCCCCATATTGTTAGGTGTTCGTATAAAATGATCCCAAATATGATTGATATGATTAATATGAATATGTCTTAAGTTAATCAAATTGCTTAGGTCTTCCGGAAGCTCTTCTACACAGCCTTTAATTCTTAAAGTTTGCAAATTGTATAGTTTGGTGATGGATTTTGGTAATTCTCCAATTAAGGAGCTTGAAATGTGAAGAAGCCTCAAATGTATTAATTGGTCAATTGAATCTGGCAACTCCATTATACTATCGCCGAATAATTTTAAAACGCGTAAGCATTTAAAATTTGATAACATGATGTCAAAGTTGAAATTTTCTGAAATTAATGTGCGCAATTTTGTAAAATCAACTCCACTAAATGAACTTCCCAGTGTTGTTTTGCCATCAAGTCGGGCAAATAAATGTTGCATGCTACTACCATCGTCCACTGAATCTCCCTCCAAGATTAGAGTTTCAAATTTTGAAATTGAGAGTGCAAAGTCATGCACCAAATCATGCATTTTGCAGCTAATAATATTACCGTATGCATCCTTTCTAGCATTTTGGAAAAAGGAAGTGGCCAACAAAATATTGAAATACATGCTACCAATATCTTCCATCATTATATTTGCTTCTTTAGCGAGTTCAAGGAACCCTTCAGCCATCCAATACTGAATTACTTCATCCTTTTTCAAGTCATAATCTTTGGGAAATATTGCACAATATGCAAAACATCGTTTTAAAGATGGTGTTGGAAGATGATCAAAGCATAACTTAAGCACAGGAAAGATGTCACTGTTATCTTCATCCAAAAAATCCCAAATTTTATTATTTTGAATCTCTAGCCATTTGTTTTTATCAAATTGAAAGCACATTGTTCCCCCTAAAACTCTAGCAACCAATGGAACCCCTCCACATCTTTTAGCAATTTCCATGCCAATAACCTCCAAATCTAAAGTTAATGGAATTCTTCTATCTATAAATGTTCTTTTTTTCATTATACTCCAACAATCATCTTTTGATAACTTCTCTAAGTGATGTGGGGGATGTATCTTCATGATTTGCCCCACATTCTCATTACGGGTTGTAACAACAATACTATTTCCCATATTGGAATTAAGTTCTAATAAGTAACCCTTTAAAGTATCCCATTTCTTAGGATCTTCATTCTGCACATCATCAAGTATGAGAAGATATTTTTTCGCCACCAAAATTTTTGCACATATTTGACGTACTTCATCATATTCTAAATCATCAAATTCTAAATCACTCAAGTCTTGTCTAAGAGAATTAAGAATCTCTCTTAAAATCCCTTCAACATCAAATTTTTTACCAACATTTACCCATGCTAGTACATCAAAATGTTTCTTTATCTGTTCATTGTTATACACAAGTTTTGCTAAAGTTGTCTTTCCAAGACCTGCCATACCCACTATAGGGAGAACAAAGATAACCTGTTGATTGCTTGAACTGAGTATGTTTACTATTTTTTTGATATCGTATTCTCTTCCTACAACTTCTGAATCATTGAGGAGGGAGTCTATATTCATGTCCAAGCTAATTTTGGGGATTGAATTCACCAACTCCATTCTAAGGCCAAAGTCAGCTACATCATTCACAATTTCATCCAACAATTGTTTGATGGTCTTAACTTTATCAAGATTGCATGGTGAAAAGTTACATACCTGATCCATCATTTGATTTTGAATCTGTGCCTTTTGCAAAAAACTCTCATAGCTAAATTTGTCTAGCACATTATCAGCATCATAAGCTACATCTCTAAGATTTGTTAACCATATCCTCATAGACTCATCACTTGATTGCCTCTTTTGAGCATCAGCTAACACAAATTTAATCTTGAATAATGTTTCAAGAAGATTTATCAACTCCACCTTGAAACTCAACTCAAAATTGATATGCTCAATGGCAAGTGAAGACACATTGGCTCTTAGTCTGTCCACAACATCATTGAGGATAATTTCAGCCCAATATTCTTCCTCACCCTACAAAGAGAAAATTGTATTAAAATATTTGCAAATGGTTAAAAAGTAGAGCAATGTTTATTTCACACCTGTTGTAGCACATGACCAGCACACACATACTTTTTGCACTGAAATCTGACTTGTAGCACATGACCAGCACACACATACTTTTTGCACTGAAATCTGAAGTCAGATTTCAGTGCAAAAAGTGTGTGTGCAGGGTTGTGTGCAACCACCAGTGTGTACTAATATATATACTTCAGATTTCAGTGCAAAAAGTGTGTGTGCAGGGTTGTGTGCAACCACCAGTGTGTACTAATATATATCCTAAAAAGTATTGGAATTGTTAGAAATAAATAACTATGTATAGAGTTGGGACTAGAAAATCACCTGTGTGACAATTTTAATCATCTTCGTTTTTGATTTTGAACCTGAGGTTGGTACACTTTTAGGTTTTTTGTTGTTCCCGTGAGTTACTTGAGCTTCTCTTTTTTTTTGAGTTGCTTGAGCTTTTTCTTGAACATCTTGAGGCACGGCATTACATGCCTTAATGTCATGACCTGGAACTCCGGCCAAGTGTGCTTTAATCCTTGATGCACCTCCAGGAAAATCTTGTTTACAATGATTACATTTGAAACGGCCATTTACATTCTCAGCATGATCCCAAAATGGATCTCTCTGTCTACCCATATTTCTTTGCTCTTGCAATAAATAAATAACACAATATCAAAATCAGATATAAATTAATTCAGATAAAAATTAGTGATATAATATAGTAATTCTATTTGCAAACTCTCAACAATTGTTACTATCTGTTCCTTCATGAAGTGAAACGAAGCCTAGGTTGATAGCGACCCATATCTGTGTCTATTTGCACCTATGCTTCTGCATAGGTATGTTTTTGATTGTGTATATTTGCACGTAACAAATACATAGAATGATCCTATTAAATAATTTAAAAGACGCAAAATAAAGGTAATACAATATATTTTTCATGTTTATCATAATAATGCAAATAACAAAAATGGCTAAAACACAAATTTTTCACAAAAAACCTCATCCATGATATATCAAAACCACCTAAAGACAGCCTCCTTTCATCTTGGTGCAGTATTATTATCTTTTTGCAGTAGTTTGGGATCATTTCAGCTTTCCCAGAAAATATTTATTGGATTTCAATAAGTAGGTACACAAGGAGTTTATTTATTCAAGAAAAAGAAGAGTACAATCTTGTTATTTTCTGTAGTACCATACAGCATCAAGAATGAGGCAGTGACCAAATCAGATGTTCGACCATTATTAATTTGTAAACCCAGTTCACACAGTAATTTATATATATATATATATATATATAAGTTGCATTCAAATTTGATGGCTAGACTGGTTTGACTCTTTAAATTAATTAAATAACAATGGTAAATTACATTGCATATATGTATTTAACTTAACCACTGTTTCCCGTAGAATTATTCATGTGAAAATGGAAGTTTCTAATGGCCGATCCATGTCTTTTAATTTTCTTCATTCTCTCTCTCTTTCTATAATTGCTAACAAGTGTGAAACTTCACTAAAATTTTCTTTTTTTACATTGTACGGTAGTATAGTATAATGTAAATTTATATTATAAACACACAAATAGTGGTAAATGTTATACACATTTACAAAATATGGTAAATATTGTACACTTTTTACAAATGTACATTTGTTACTTTTTGAGTGTTTAGATTGCAAATACGACCTAAACATATAGGGATGTTCCAGGCTTGAATGTGGACAACTGGACATCAGAACTTAGCGAATGCCATAGTCATTGAGGCTAGCATGTTACATGCCTATCATTTTTGGATTCTATAGGTTATATTCGTACCTATGTTGAAAATTTTAGAAGAGTTCCAACTATAATTAATTTGGTAGCTAGATATTTGTCTATAATTTGAATTATTAGATTTGATTTCCATATAGTATAATCTATTTACTAGATTTAAAATAAACAAAAGTGTTAGTGTATAGCTTAGACTAGTTTAGCCCATTGGGCTTAGCCCAGTATACTGTACTTGTAGTTTACTCTTTTTACTTGTACTGCACACATATCTAGCCTATATAAGGCTCTCTATTGTACATTGTTCTATATACATCAATATACAGACTATTCAGTCTTTCTCACACTTTATAATCTTAACATGGTATCAGAGCCATTCCTCTGACTTTCTGGTTCCTGTGGACATCTCCGGCGTTCTTCCGCTGCCCTCGCCTTCATCCAGTAGCCACTGTCAGAAGCGAGTCACCGCCGTCACGCCCACAGTCCCAACAACTCTCGGATCTTATTGTTCTGCTCATCCAACTGTCAAAGCAAAGGCATTGAGTGACAGAACAGACAATCCCGAGCAAAACCCAACAAAGAACGGCCAGAAACAACTTCACACGCGCCTCCACGCGCCGCCTGAAGTTTCTACCTCACGAGCACGCGCTCCACGCGCCGCCACGCGCTGCCACTCTCACTCACGCGCCCCACGCGCCAGATCAGACGTCCTCCCACGCGCTCCACGCGCTGACACGCGCCACACGCGCCAGCTTCGTTTCTGGAACTGCCACGTCAGCCCTAGCGTGACGTCACACCGCCACGTCAGCACACGTCATCAGTTGACTTGACCAGGCCGCCCGTTGACTTTGAACTTTGACTTTGACCGTTGACTTTGACTGTTGACCAAGTCAAAATTTTTCAACAGGACCTGTCTTGCTCAGTTTTTCGCGTAGATTCTGATTTTGGGCTCCGTTTCTGCATTTGAGGTATCTAAATCTCACTTTTTGGTCATTTTCTTCATTATGGCTCAACAAAGTGAACGAGATATCATACGTCCTATCACCATCATGTTGGATGGTCCTACTAGCTATCATGCATGGTCTCAGAATATGACCGTCTTTCTCAAGGGTCGTAAACTGTGGAGATATGTGACTGGTTCAATTCCTAAGCCAGTACCAGACCCTAAGTCCAAAGCCACAGCTGCTGAAAAGTCTTCCAAGACTGCTGTTACAACAGATGATTATGAAGAACGTCTAGAGGAATGGGAGAGTATTCAGAGTAAGATCTTATCTTGGTTTATCAATACCTCTATTCCCTCCATTCATAATCTTCTTCCTCGTCTTGAAACTGCTGAGGCTGCTTGGAAATTTTTGGCCGATCGTTATAACTGCACTAATGATTCAAGCTTGGAGTTTCACATTGAATCAAAACTTTATCAAATGCGCCAAGAGACAGGTCAGTCTATTTCTGATTTTTATTCTCAAACTTCTACTATGTGGGAACAACTCTCTGCTGCAGATCCTCCACTGGTGTGTTCTATTCTACTATGTGGGAACAACTCTCTGCTGCAGATCCTCCACTGGTGTGTTCTAAGGACATTGAGCTCTTTGTCAAATACCGGGATCGCCGTAGATTTATGCACTTCATGATGGGTTTACGTGAGGATTTTGAGCCTACTAGGGCTTCTCTACTTAGCCGGTCTCCTACTCCTTCTCTTGATGCTGCAGTAAAGGAGCTCATTTCTGAGGAGAATCGTCGGCCTACTTATCACATGACATCATCTGATCATGTATTGGCTACACCCTCACCACAGCCTCCCATTGTTGCATTCACTGCTCCTCCGCGAATAAACTCCGGGCGTCCCACCTCTCAGTCTTCCAAAGGTATTCACTGCAAGTTTTGCCGTGCCAAAGGCCATGACATCTCTGTTTGTCGTAAGCTACAGAAATTTGTGCAAGAGTAGAATAAAGCTTCTCTTCCTCAGGCAGCTGCTGTATGTCCTTCAGATCCATCGGTTCCTACAGGTCCATCTTTGGCTTCCTCACTTACTACGGCTGATATTGAGGCAGTTGTTCAACAGGTTTTATCCCGCACTTCCACTGCCCTCTCTGTCACCTCAGGTAAACAACCTTGGTTTTTTGATACTGCATGTTGTAACCATATGACTCCTGATGAATCCCAATTTTCTGATAAGGCACCCTTAGAACATCCAATCACCATTTACACTGCTGATGGAACTCCTATGCCTGTTAGTCATAAAGGAACAATCTCTTCTCCTTGTTTATCCCTTAGTGACACTTTTCATATTCCAAAGTTATCCCTCAATTTGCTTTCTGTTGGTCAACTTTGCGAATTAGGCGTAGATCTTCTATTTACTAATCATGGTGTGGATGTGCAGGATCCCCGGACGGGTCAAGTGCTTGGGACAGGCCGTAAGGTTGGTCGCATGTTTGAGGTTCATGACTTGAAGATTCCTTCACAAGTTGTTTCTGCAGCTGCTACCACTGCCACCTCCTCACCTGATCTATGGCATGCTCGTCTTGGTCATCCATCCTTATCTCGTCTTCAATTATTAGCTTCTCAAGGTCATTTAGGTTCAGTTCAGTTTCAAAAATTTGATTGTACTTCCTGTCATTTTGGCAAACAAACAAAATTGCCCTTTAATAAAAGTGACTCCTTTTCTTCTGCCCCTTTTGATCTTATACATTCTGATATTTGGGGTCCTGCACCTGTTCCCACTGAGGGGGGATCTAAATATTTTGTCATATTTGTAGATGATTTTTCTCGGTATACTTGGATTTATCTGCTTCACCATAGGTCTGAACTTGTGTCTATTTACCAAACATTTCATAAAATGATTGAAACACAGTTCAATCGCACCATTAAAGTCTTTCGATCAGATAATGCTCAAGAATATAATGATAAATCTTTCCTATCCTTTTTAGACAGACATGGTACTCTTCCTCAGCGGTCTTGTCCTTACACCTCTCAACAAAATGGTCGTGCAAAACGAAAACATCGTCACATTCTTGATGTTGTCCGCACCCTTCTCATTTCTGCCTCTCTTCCTGAGCGCTTTTGGGGTGAGGCCGCACTCACTGCTGTGCACACCATTAATCGTATTCCTTCACCAACTACACACAACAAATCACCATTTGAGCTTCTCTATAGTCAAACTCCTGACTACTCCTCTCTTCGGGTTTTTGGTTGTGCTTGTTTTGTCTCTCTTCCTGCTCATGAACGAACAAAGCTCCAACCTCGTACTCGTCTCTGTTGTTTCCTTGGTTATGGTGTGTCTCAAAAAGGGTTTCGCTGCTATGATCCCATTTCTCATCGCCTTCGTGTCTCCCGTCATGTTGAGTTTTGGGAACATCGTCCTTTCACGAGTCTTCAGCAGTTTCCTGCATCTTCTTCCTCAGAGTCTCCCATTTTTACTGATCTTTTCCTCCCTCTCTATCCTGAACTTGTGGAGGATTCTTCAGCATCGACTGCCTCTCCAGACGACTCATCTCCGGTTCTGTCTCTGGCATATGACTCGCCTGTCTTGGATCCTGTGGCACCACCCTCTCCTGAGTCTCCTATTGGTCCTGAACTTCGTCGTTCCACTCGGGTAAGCATTCCTCCCCCTTATCTCACTGATTATCATTGCTCTTTTGCTCTTGCCACTCTCTATGAACCTCACACCTATCGTGAGGCTCATACTGACCCTCTTTGGCAGCAAGCTATGAATGAAGAACTAGATGCCCTTCATAAGAATCACACTTGGGATATGGTTGATTTGCCTCCTGGTCAGTCTGTAGTAGGTTGTAGGTGGGTTTACAAGATCAAGACCAAGGCTGATGGATCTGTTGAACGATACAAGGCTCGCCTAGTTGCCAAGGGCTTTACTCAGGAGTATGGTATTGACTATGAGGAAACATTTGCTCCTGTTGCTCGTCTTACATCTGTTAGATGTCTCATTGCTGTGGCTGCTGTTCGCCGTTGGCCTCTTTATCAAATGGATGTGAAGAATGCTTTCCTCAATGGAGACCTCCATGAAGAAGTGTACATGCAACCACCCCCTGGCTATCCACACTCAGGCAATCAAGTTTGCCGCCTTCGCCGTGCTCTTTATGGCCTCAAGCAGGCTCCTCGAGCTTGGTTTGAGAAGTTTAGCTCAGTTGTTGCTCAGCAGGGTTTCACTTCGAGTCCTCATGACACTGCTCTCTTTGTTCGACGATCCTCTGCTGGTATCACTCTTATTCTTCTTTATGTTGATGATATGATTATTACTGGAGATGATTCTGCAGGTATCCGCTCTCTTCAGAACTTCCTTAGTCAGCATTTTGAGATGAAAGATCTGGGCACTCTCAGCTATTTTCTTGGGCTTGAGGTTACCTCATCCTCTGATGGATACTATCTTTCCCAGGCTAAATATGCTTCTGATCTTCTCTTCAAAGCTGGTGTCACTGATAACAAGACTGTTTCCACTCCTTTGGAATACAATGCAAAACTCACACCCTTGGACGGTGAACCTATATCCGATGCTACTCGCTATCATCAGTTGGTTGGCAGTTTGATCTATCTCACTGTTACTCGTCCGGATATTTCACATGCCGTGGGTATGGTTAGTAAGTTCATGGATGCACCTCGTTCTGTCCACTATGCTGCTGTTCTTCGGATTCTTCGATATGTCAAAGGCACACTTTATCATGGTTTGCATTACTCCTCTCGATCTTCTCTCGAGCTTCATGCTTATTCAGATGCTGACTGGGCAGGTGATCCGACTGATCGATGCTCTATCACAGGTTTTTGTTTCCTGTTAGGTACTTCTCTGGTCTCGTGGCGCAGCAAGAAGCAGGATGTGGTTTCCCGTTCCAGTACTGAGGCTGAGTATCGTGCCCTTGCCGACACCACTTGTGAGCTTGTTTGGCTTCGCTGGCTCTTGGCTGACATGGATGCTCCACAGCTCACTGCCACTCCTCTTTATTGTGACAATCGTAGTGCTATCTACATTGCTCATAATGATGTCTTTCATGAACGCACTAAGCATATTGAGATCGACTGCCACATCACTCGCCAGCATCTTAAGAAAGGAAATCTCAAGTTATTCTCCATCTCCTCTGCTGACCAGCCTGCTGATATCTTTACCAAGACTCACCCGCCTGGTCGTCTTCGAGATCTTATATCCAAACTCCAGTTGGCTTCCTCTTTGCCACCTCGAGTTTGAGGGGGGATGTTAGTGTATAGCTTAGACTAGTTTAGCCCATTGGGCTTAGCCCAGTATACTGTACTTGTAGTTTACTCTTTTTACTTGTACTGCACACATATCTAGCCTATATAAGGCTCTCTATTGTACATTGTTCTATATACATCAATATACAGACTATTCAGTCTTTCTCACACTTTATAATCTTAACAAAAAGAAAAAAAATAACATCATTTGAAATTGATAATTATTGGAAAAAAAATATTTACGATTTTTGTCCCACCCCACCTCTTCTGGAACTTGATAATTGTTGGCAAACAAGCAATGAACTTGTGATACTCTCGTAAGAATTCGACAAATCTTTCTAATGGAAATCTTTTTCCAAACTTACCCATAAATACTTCACTCCTCTCTTGACTTTCACCCACCAAGCTAAAGACTGGGTTGTGTGGCTGAGAAAAGATTCCTTCAAATGAGTGTTCATTTGTATTATACTTATTTTAAAACTTGTAAAATTTGTGTCGTTAATTTCACTTTTTAATTATCTGTTTTGGCTGTGGTTTGAACTTTGAACCTGATAAATGCAATAATATTCCATGCTATCTCCTTTGGTTGCGTTAATAAACTATTTTTTCCTCAACGAAAAAAAGAAAAAAAGTACATAGCACAGAGACATGTCAAAGAGGCAAAGAGAACTTACTTAAATAGCTTGAAGATAGGTAGATCCAGTGAACATTGGGAAGAATTAGAGAAACAAACAGAACTAGATCTCAATCGGTAGATTACCAGCAATGGATGTGAAAGGAAGATCTGAAACCAACAATGAAAAGAGGAACAATATATTCATATCTAAACCAAAAATAAAAAAATAGGAAGAACAAAGAAGCAACCAGTTAGTAGGGGATTTTTCAGAAAATAACTACAAAACCCAAACAATATCATTAGTTAGGAAACGTTTGAAACTATTTTGGAATATAACAACTCGAGTTCAGAGGAGACGATTTCCTGGGTTTTTTATTTTATTATTGCGAGAAATCGAGTTGAAAAAACTCGACTTCTAAGCCTGGAAAACGAGTCCAAAGGACTCGGTTTTAAAGCATGGAAACCGAGTCCCTTGCACTCGGTTTCAAAGCCTGGAAACCGAGTACACTACACTCGTTTTCTAGGCTTAGAAACCGAGTCCTTCGAACTCGGTTTCTTTGTATGCAAAACCAGTCCAATGACTCCCATCCCACAGGCAAAGCAGAATTTCTACAACAACAGAACTCAGATAGGCATTCAATTGCTTGCAACAAATTTGATTTTTCTATTGTGAGGTACTTCGCCAACCACTGAGGGAGAAAGATGCGAGGCGGAGACAGACCGACGGAAGCGAAAGGCAGCGACGGCGACGGTGCCGGCGAAGGAGCGACAGGCTCGGAATCTCGTGTGAGAGTGAGAGAGAGACGTCTCGTGAGAGAGAGAGACTGAGAGTGAGAGGACTGAGAGAGAGGGAATGAAAACTTAGCTTTTTTTTTGTGTGTTTGGTGTGTGCTGAAGTGCTGTTTGGTTTTTTTGAGTGCGTGAGGCTTGCGATGGCGTGGGTGCTTTTTTTTGAAAACAAACCGAGTTCAATGAACTCGGTTTGCAAGAATGGAAACTGAGTTCATTGAACTCGTTTTCCAGTCATACAAACCGAGTTTATTAATCTCGTTTTCTAGTCTTACAAAACGACTCCTACGAACTCGATTTCTGGCATATCAGACCCACAGTGCAAAATAGGAAAATCGAGTAAACCATACTCGATTTTATAGCATACAAGTCGTCCCCTCTGAACTCGAGTTGTTATATTCCAAATTAGTTTCAAACGTTTCCTAACTAATGATATTGTTTGAATTTTATTGTTATTTTCTAAAAAAATCCAGTTAGTAGTTACAGTATGTCATTGAAACTCATCGGTGATGAGAAAGAAAGAGGCACGTTATCTCTTTCTCTCTCTACAAAAGTTTTGTATTACGTTGGTATCATAAGATAAAGACAACACTCCAAAGACAAGCATATTGCTTATTCAAAGGTAACTATTTAATTTCTTGGTTAGTATGTAGTGTCAAATATGATATAAATATGAATATGATGCAGGTCTGAAGATAAAAAAATTAGAGTTGCACTCTATTTTAAGTTTTTAACTCTTCTAATCCACCTAACCTAGAATCCCCTTAAATAAAAAAAAAAAAGAGTAAAATATCTGTTTTAGTCAAAATTTTGACCTTGCCTTTTGATAAATTTTTTTTTGAAGACCCTTTTCATAAAATTTCAAATTAGCAGATCTACCGCCCTCGAGCACTAGCATTGAAAAATGCTAATGCTAAATCTGAGGACAATTTGGCATTTTAAGCCTTAAAACCGGTTGCATCAAAGAATGGTAAAGCTCACTATTGCAAAATTTTTTGCAATAGTGCTACAGTACTATTCTAAAGTTAGAATAGTACTGTAGCACTATTGTAAAACATATATACATTTTTTATTCTGCTGAACAGCCTGAACTCCACTCTCTCAAGAACTGTCCTTCTCGTCTCTCTCTCATTCTCCTTCTCCCTTTCCTCTCTCTGATTGCTGTTTGCTCCGATGGGTTCAATGGGTTTGTTCAGATGAGGGTTTGGTTTGCTCCGATCGGTGAATCATGGGTCAAGTGGTGGATCGGCATGGTGGGTCGTGGGTTATGGTTTATGGGTTTTGGATTTGGGTTGATCTTTCCTTTCTCTGATTGCTGTTTGCTCCGATGGGTTCGATGGGTTTGTTCCAATGAGGGTTTGGTTTGCTCCGATCGGTGAATCATGGGTTAAGTGGTGGATCGGCATGGTGGGTCGTGGGTTATGGTTTATGGGTTTTGGATTTGGGTTGATCTTTCCTCTCTCTGATTGCTGTTTGCTCCGATGGGTTCGATGGGTTTGTTCCGATGAGGGTTTGGTTTGCTCCAATCGGTGTATCATGGGTTAAGTGGTGGATCGGCATGGTGGGTCGTGGGTTATGGTTTATGGGTTTTGGATTTGGGTTGATCTTTCCTCTCTCTGATTGCTGTTTGCTCTAATGGGTTCGATGGGTTTGTTCCGATGTCGGTGTGGTTTGCTCCGATCGGTGTATGGCCATTGTTCCGATCGGTGTGGTTTGTGTATGGCTCGGTGTGTGTGGCCGTTGCTGATCGGTGTGTGTGGTTGATGGTTTGGTGGTTTGTGTTTATGTGTGTGGCTTTGTTGATGGTTTGTGTTTGTGTGTGTGTGGCCATTGTTCCGATCGGTGTGGTTTGTGTATGGCTCGGTGTGTGTGGCCGTTGCTGATCGGTGTGTGTGGTTGATGGTTTGGTGGTTTGTGTTTATGTGTGTGTGTGTGGCTTTGTGTGTTGAACAGAAAGAGAGGAAAAAAAAAATGAAGGTTGGGAAAGCCCAGGAAAATGTGATTCAATCACAAAAAAACGGTTAGAAATATATAATAAAGAAAGATTAAAAAATAATATTTTAATAAAAATAGAGTTTTTTGATGTAGGAGGTATTGTAAAATGGGATGATATAAGTAATAAAGTGATTTTTTGAGATGGTATAATAGTATAGGATAGCATTTTTCAATGCTAGTGCTCTAAAAAGATAAAACTAAATTTACATTCACCAAGGTATTATCCATGGTTAAACTAATTTCCTTCGTGTACAGTACTTCATGTGCCATGAGGCCCATGACAGAAAGAAAAAGACAAAATTAAGAAAATAAGCGAATAAAAAAAAAATATAAGAAGAAAAGCATTTATTATTCAAAATTTATCTCTCAATGATTTTATATCTAAAAATTCGATTTTTTTTTTTTCGGTCAGCTGATATATATATATATGCCTCGTTTTATAGGATTGCTCAAATCTTATCTTCACCTGAATATCTTGGATTCTTAGCCCTTAAAGTTTGTGATTATTTTCATTTTAGCCTTTTATATATCAAAATTTTTATTTTGAGTACCATTCATTTTTTTTTTTTTTTTAATTTTATGTTTAGTCCTTAATGAATATGAATATTTTGAAATTTAAAAAGCCAAATAGAAAACTGAATCAACTATAAAAGGCTAAAATAAAAATATTAGAATATAAAGGGCCATTATGGAAACAACTCTAGACTTTAAATGCTTAGGACTTGTTTGGTAGCAGAATTTTTGTTTTTGTTTTCAAAACAGTATGAAATCAATTTTCAAAAAATTGATAAATTTCAAATTTGAAGTGTGAGTTTTTTTTTTTTTTTTTTTCTTTTTTTGTGATAAAGATAAGCTCCTTAATTTAAGAGATAGGAAAGTTTGGACAAAACTGTGAAGTCTACTATTTTCAATTTATTTACAATTATGTCATTAAAAATAGTTATTGTATCTTGAAAACACCAACTCAGCCGTTTTCAAAATTCTATTCTGAACAAGGAAAATAGGATGCAATTTTTTGTAAACTGTATTTAGAAAATATTAGCTAAACAATAGATTCAAGTATGGGACCCTCCATTTTATGGATTACAAAACAAAAAACCATACTTAAATACTCTTACCAAACAGACCCTTATAGTCTACTTTACTCAATTTCTTATATTACAATATGATCAAGACTCTCCCAATTTTTCCTAACTTGAAGTTTTGGCCCGAAAATCTCACTAGTCCATAGTCAAATAATGGGCATAGGGCCTAGGCTCACTCAGATTGGGTTAGCTCTTGGGCTTAGGAGATTTCTCATTTCCAATTAGAAAAGAAAAAAAGAAAAAAAAGGTAGGATAGGAAAGAATTAAAGAAACAAACATACAAAGGCAAGATGAACAAATTCATATTCCGATAGATATGAATAATGATTAATACTAGGTGACATGGAAAAAAGTTGTGTATAAAATGTATGAAAAACATAATATTATAATAAATACCAAAAAATGTTAGAAAACGAAGTACAACATAAGATATTTATTGTCTGTGGTATATATGTATATATGTTTATGAATGTGTGAATCGCTTTTAAATTCTATCCTCCCTATAATCAAATCATGGCTTGGCCACTAAAGAGAAAGTTTGGATTCAAATGAGATTTCTAATTTAAATTATAAGAAAAAGCTTGACTTGGATAAAACTCTAACAAGGTCCGTATACCTCATAAAGAAAAAAAATCATAAAGAAGGTAAGTGTCATGATATGAACATATTTTCAAGGGAATACCACGGATGAATTTACCCAAAAATATAAAGATTTGAAGTTCAAACTTATAGTTTAAATGACTTGAATAAATTAGATTTTTATTTTTCATATTTATATATGGATTTGAAATGATTAATAATTAATAGAACTATTTATTCATCCAATTTAAAAAAAAAAAAAAAAAATGAACAGCATGAAAGTCAAGTTAGAGTGCACTTACTGTAGTAGGTTAAAAATAGGTAGATGATGCCTTCAATGGACGTCCGGAAAAGTAAGAGAGAGAGAAGGTAAATAGTCTGAGAAGAATAAGAGGAAGAGGAGAGAATATAAGTAATATATGGTCTAGCAATGTATAGCGCGTTTCTGAAACTTTGCTAATTAACAACAGTTATTGGAAAAAGCACCACTTGCAGAAAGAAAGATGCATTTATTTGTATATTTGTAAAGTAGGACTAGGAAATCCACCACTCTCCGAAAGACTCCAAATTCTCCAATTTATTAGAGCAAGTAAGACCATACCACTCAGTCGAAAGAAGATGGGTTTATTTGTATATAAGAATACACAACTCAATAATGCTCGGTTGGATTCCTTGTACCCAATAAAATATATACATATAGATGAGCATCACTGTCAGCAATTTGTTCGAGGGGATTTAAATAGCAATATGTTTCAACTCCAATGCTAACTTTCCTTGCAAGTTCTTAGAAAGTTCCTAGGCCATTAGCATATACATCGACCATTGCATTGATTTTAATTTATTTTATAATATGGTAACTAAGTTTATTGAAGGGTCATCAATGATCTTTTCTTTCTTACTCATCATCACACCTATAAGTAGTCCCAGCGTGCATCTGTGATTATCAGCAGCACTCCTGCTTCCTCCTTGTCCTTGAAGATTTCTCTCTCAATATTAAATTTTATACATTCCTCTAGTGTTCATTGTTGGGTTTTGTAGAGTCTAGTTTTATTTGATCCGGTTGATGACTAGACTGCACCCGAATAATGTTGCGTAATTTTTAATGGGAGATTTTCTGAAGCTTAGTTTATGGAAACAATGTACTGCTGCACTTTGTATTTATTTTTTTTTTTTTTGATAATAGTGAAATTCTTGTAACTCTATGGATGTAGACAAATTGTTGAACCACGTAAATATTGTCTTGTGTGTAATTATTTTTCTTTGACGTTTGTTTTCTCTATTTTTTTGTCTCTCACAGGTTGAGAATTTTGAGTTAATTCCCTACATTTATTATCTTCATCAACTTGCTATTATAATAAGAATGAAAGGGGCACGTTATCTCTCTCGAGACGTTGAAAAAACCTGGAATTTATCTCACGACTCATGCCAAACATAGTATATAATTGCTATAAAGCAGAGCCTTAGGATCACGCCAGTCGCCAGTAAAGGCCAAATTTTTTTTAAAAATTAATTTGTCGGGCGTGGATGATTCTTTGAAGCAATAATTCCATAAGCAAATACAAAAGGTTATTTTACTTAAGTTATAGGTGTGAAGAGTGAAACTGACCCACTTTCATTAACTAGTAAGTGATGATAGCCGTCAGATTTGCAATCGTAACATGATCGAAGTTTGATCCGCCACTTAGAGGAAAGAGATGAGACGGTCTACCCGTCTTTTTTACACATACGAGAAATCACTCTGAGAGAAGAGTTTTTGTATTTTCAGTTCTCTGTTGTTCCTGGCACCACAAAACTCTTTCATGGCGCCATGACCGAGATGGACAAACTCCAATTCTTACCGATCAAATCTACAATCTCTTTACACTAACTAAATATTCGTTTTAGTCTTATTTGCCAGCTTGACTGTGAGAAATTTATAAATTAGAAAATAAAACCTCCCTCTTATTAAATCTTAATTTACGTTCACGTACGAATCTTTCATGAGCCATGATCAACTAAAGATTAATACTAGGTGACATCGTAAAAAGGTAACTGTTTAATTTCTCGGCTAGTATGTAGCGTCGGATATGATATGAATATGATAAAGGTCTGAAGATAAAATATTAGATTCATCCCAAAAAAAAAAAAAAGATAAAAAAATTAGAGTTGCACAGGAGTATTTGTTTTTAACTCTTCTTAATCCATCTAACCTACAATCCCCTTAATAAAAAGAGTAAAATATCTGTTTTTTTTTTTTTTTTCAAAATTGTCACCTTGCATTTGATTAACCCTCTTAAAACTAAATTTACGTTCACCAACGTATTATCGATGGTTAAACAACTTTCATTTGTATACACTTCATAATCTTGTGCCATGAGGCCCAAGACTGAAAGAAAAAGACAAAGTTAAGAAAATAAGCGAATAATAATAAATAAATAAACTAAAATGAAAAGCATTTGTTATTCAAAATGTATTTCTCAGTAATTTTATATCTAATATTAATTCTAATGCTTTTTTTTTTTTTTGTCTTGTTGATGAATGTCAGCCAAAGAAAAAAAAATCTAATATACATTTGCCTCATTTTATGGGATTTTTTTCAAATCTTTTTCACCGGAATTTCTTATATTCTTTGAAAGTTCAAATAGTGTAAAAACACCCTTGAACGTTTAGACCCCTAATTTACAAATTACCAATTCAAGCTTTATATCAAACAATTAATGTGCGGAACATAAACAAAAGCTTAATACAGAATTGGTAAACAATCTATGCCAATTAAAATCACATCCACAGCAGAAAATAAAAGGCAAAGATAAAGAGAAGAGAGATGCAAACACAAGGACAACACACGATCTGTTATCGAAGAGGAAACCGAAGCTCTCGGCGTAAAACCTCTCGGCCGCCCTCCAAGCGGTAAATAATCCAATAGAAAATGTAGTTGGGATACATGAACAACAATAGACCCTCCAAGCCTAATCTATCTAGTGTACCTAAGCCCTCCAAGCTTCTTGCTCCAACGAGGTTGCGCCGAACCTATTTCTTTTCTAGCTTTCCGGATTCCGCTACTTGACCATAGCATCAACCAATGTAAATTGATTCCTTCCTAACTGCTTCCCAGAACACCAAACAGCCCTCTTACAGTAATGGATATGGTGAGAAAAGGTTTTGGTAAAATGCCTCTCAAGGATTAAACAATAGAGAGGAAGAGAGTTGAGGAAGTTGAAGAGTCTCTTATGTAAAGATTGTTGATGAATCAATCTTGTTTTACTCTAGGGTTTATCTCTTAAAATTCTCTCTGGAAACTCTCATTCTTTCGTGGGTATAAGGGGTATTTATACTAGGGTGAGAATGGAATGTGAAACGTCTGGTTTTTCAAAACAGGGCTGGCTCGCGGCTTGGCCTCGCGACTTGACTGAGTCGCGAGATCCAGCCGCGAGATAACAGAACGACCAGTTGTCCTATTTTGTCCTGTAGTGCTCCAGCTAGCATGATGCTTCAACTTCTGGCATGCTTGGCACGTGTGCTGCTTCTGGCGGCTTGCAGCTGCGAGTCACCTGTGAGATCCAGTTGCGAGAATCTGTTTTTTTGCACACTTTTGAGCATTCAACACTCTATCTTACTCACTACCCTTACAACAAACCCACCTAAATATAGGGTTACTAATTGCTGAAATACAAGTAAATTTGGCACGGAATAAAGCCAACAAGATGGTTGATTAAATTCAACCTTACAATCTCCCCTTTTGGCTATTCCGTGACAAAACCCTAAAACAGACTCTAGACTTAACATGTGAGTTGGGAACAGTTGAGCAAAACTCACTCACACCTAATTCTAAAAACTGTGAGTCACTTGAATCATATGAACATGAAACTCCTGAAACACAATAATACACCATGATCATTGTATGCAGAAAACATGAAATGCATATGAAACAGGCATAAAGTGATCAAGCAAAGATGAAGTTAAGAAACAAACCATGACTTGATCAAACAAGTAATCACTACAAGGTAGTGATCACAATGCTTATTCACACTTGGAATGAAGACTTGAACATACAAGTTAACAATAACAATGCAAGTTACTTGTATACCCAACATTCAACCAATGCATAATACACTAAGTATATGCATCTAGGAACAATCCTACAAGGGCACAAGAGTGACAGTACTTAACAAGAAAATGCATGAAATTTAAATAGAAGTACTGATTTAACAAAAACATAGAGGCTGCATAAAGCATGGTACAAATCATAAAGCCTACAAGTAACCCTAAAAGCTTACACAAGCAGCATGGGTACAAAATACATTATACACTGAAAGACATCAACAATATATATATATATATATATATATATATATATATATATATATATATATATATAAAGTAAACCAAGTTTCAAAAACATCCATGTGTTATGAGTTAGAAACAAACATACACCAAAACCACAGTGTATCAAACTCATAGTAACAATAAATATCCAAAAACATAAACCTATAAATTAAAGGATAAGACTAAAACAAAAGTATGTGTACTCCCCCTATTACTATGCACACTTCCCTTTAAGCTTTCTCCCCCTTATTGAATGCTCTCCCCCTTTTTAGCACTAATAGCTAAAGGCTGTCGTCTAACTTTTGTTGAATAGCTTCTAGTTGATTCTCCATGGTCTCGAGTCGCCTTTGAACATGGTTGTTGGTGGAGTAGAGAAGTGTCACTATTTCCTCAATGCGTTTCTAAATATTTTCAAGCAAACTACCCACTCTATCAGTTTGAGGATCAGACTGTGCTTGCGGAATGCTAGTTTGTTGAACTTTAAGGATGACACGTGAAGTAGGTGTGGTATGTACAGGTGTCTCTGATTTAGGAGCAGATGGAGTAACCGGAGAGATGCGTGCACTCTTTGGTGTTTTAGAGGAATGACTTATGCTGGCTTGTAGAGTGAACATGGAAATTGGACGCAGACGGGTCATCATTTTTCCATCTGAGGGAGGAACAATGCCTTCATGAAGAATGAACTTCATGATGAGACTGCAAAATGGAATACATCCTCGAGCTGCAGATCGAGCCGCGGTCTTCCTCATGGTTTGAAAGATGTGGGCACAGATATCAATGGGGGCTCCTATAATAAGATCACAAAAGAATTGAGCTCTTCCAAGATTTATGAAGGTAGTGTTGGACAGTGGGTAGAGATTAGAGAACATGATCAGCTTTAGTGTGGTCAACTCTGGTGCAAACTTTGCGGTGCTTATGGATGTGCCTGTACTGGATACTTCATGATTAGGTCCTAGAACTTGTAGAATGTCTTGAGTCTCTTGCGTTCGATCATCATATGGAGTTAGGTCCACATCCGTAGGTCTAGTGATGTGGAGAATTTCGGCTATGGAGTCTGGAGTGATGATAAATTCCTTTCCTCTTACCCAGCAAACTAGCGCAACTCCAAGATCACTTGAATTAGAGTAGCATTCCTTAACTAGTTCATCCATTGGATCGACAAAATTCCCAAATAAGTTTGCCCAATCTCTTGGCTCAAAGATTCGAGGGATAAAAGTGGTCCCTAAGGAGTGAAACTCAACCACCCGTTCCACTATGGGAGATGCCTATAAAAAATGTTTGAGTAGATGTGTGAGGTAAGCGGGGTTCTGAACCTCTCCAAATTGGAGTCTTGAGATGACTGAGATGAGAGTCATGTCCTTTTAGCAATTGGGGTTGATGGCTCATCAGCAACAATGTCTTTGCCCTTAGAGGATCGACGAGACATCTGCAAGAAAATAGGCACACAGCAAAGAACCAAAAACAGCACCACAAAGGACAGATATCAACTTGATTAGATTCAGATATGAGTGTAAACCAGAGATATCATACACAAATACAAACATAAGTCAGGTCAGTGCCAAACAAAACCATAAGCAACACTGAAGTGCAGAAAGAGGCAGGTGCATCAAAATGGTGATATTGCAAGAGAACACAGAGAAACACAAATTTATAAATAACTGTCAATGAAGTGAGGAAGAGAAGTCCCATACATTTTCTTGATGATTTTATGAAGAAATGAAGCAACAATGGAGTTCGAAGTGGGTTACACGGAGCGTTTGGGAAGGAGACAGTTAAGAGAGAAGATGAACAGTCACAAAAAGTTAGAGAGAACACTGAAAAAGATTTTAAAAACTACCCTTATTGTGCAAAACACGCATTTTTCGCGGCTTAGGTAAGTCGTCAGATACACCCACCAAAACAGTTCAAGTCAAAAGTTTTGAAAAATTTTCTAAGTGTTTTTCATGACTGGAAGTCTCACTCGCGAATGAGTCGTGAGCTGAGCCGCGAAAATCTCTGTGTACCCCTCGCGACTGGACCTTTCAATCGCGAACAAGTCGCCAAAACAAACCCGCGATCTCGCTGTGGCATGCAACTTGACTGACCCGCGACTGAGTTGCCAAAACAGGACACACCATTTTTGAAAATTTTCAATTTTTTGTAAAAACAAAACACTTTTCCAAAAATAACTTAAACACTCAAAAATCTTTTTGTGTTTGAATTAACAAAGATTGAGCATGAAAAAACACATTTTATTAAGTACAATCACACAAATAAATATAGCATTCATTGAACAAAAACTTGTGTGTTGTTTGTGGATATCAACAATGAGATAGTCCTTAGTCTAATGTGAAGCTTCAATGATCAATTCAACCAAGGCATACACAATTAGCACTAGATCATGTGACCCATCTCAATTATAGAAGTATGCATATATGACCTCCCACAAGACTTGATTACATAATTTGGAACTTTACATTTGACTCCACTTTCAATCAAAATATTTGATCTTTTAGATCCTTTTAAGACAATCACCTCTCATTGTGAGAGTGATTTTTGATATTTCACCTTGATGAGATAGCCTTTGGCTTTTTGAATAATCATTCACTTTAATTTTTGGTCGCTTTTCCTTTTTTCTAATCGAATACTAGTATGTGTGACAGGCTTTTGCAGCTCAATATCTCTTTTCATTTGGAGATTTACATTTGGTGAGCTCTTTTTAGCAAAAACAAAAATAAAGAGTGGGAAGATATATAGGCACAAGTCTATGCATGTCTCAAGATCAACATAACTATTCACTTATCATTCATGACAAGTTTGAAAATCTATTTACAACAGTCACATAGATTTCAAGATTTCTTCCACAGTGATAAGAGTGCAATGGAACAAGCTACGCTCGTAAATGCACAAAGCCATTAGCACAAAGGTACAAGGCAAAACAAGCTTTGAGACAAAACTCAACAATGTCAATCAAACTTTTTGATTTTCTACTTTTTATGTGGTTTTTGGATTTTTGACATATAAGAAAGAAAAAGATTGATCAAAAACAAAAATGAACAAAAGTATGCACAAACAGACAAACAAACAACCACCAACATAATCAATAAGCAAACAACCAAACACAGTCACAAAGCATAGGAAGTATTGATGCATGGACATGTTGTAATGCTTATGCATGAGTACCCTTTTTCACCTACATGTCACTTGCGTTTGTGGTGATTTCCTTATAGGATTGGGTACGGGAGTTAGTGCTTTCAACCTTTGTGTGAAGCTTTCCAAGCAGTTGGTGAATGCACCAATCATCTTCATCACGTCTATCATTCCGGGATCACCATTTTGATCTCTTGATGGTTCACCAGCCCAATTTCTCCTATCATTTCTAGGTCCTCGTGACCTTTGAGGAGTTGCACTATTCATTGCTCTCAGCTTTTGACAATTTGGTCGAGTATGCCCTTGAAGTCCGTAGTGATGACACACATAATTTGATCTAGGACCTATTTGTGGTCTTGGACGAGACTTGGCTCGGGATTCAGACCTGCCCATGGATTGATTACGGGGATTCAACAACCGTTCGTTCTCCATATTCCTCTTCTCCTCTATCTTAGGCTTCTCAGCAGTAGGGCCAACTTCAACTGGCTCTTTGGCCTTTATAAATTTCACTTCTTTTGTGACATTGCCAGATGAGCTACTCCCTCCGGTATATCCCAACCCGGATTTGTATGAAAAATGTTTTTGAGATGAAATAACATCATCTAGCTTCTTGGTGGAGACCCTTTCTATCTTGGCATTTGCTTGCACAACCTCTTGCTCAAGAAATCTCACTTTTGTGTAGGCTTCTGATAGCTCACTATTCAGTGTTTCTATCTCACACTTGGCCTCCTTATAGCGAATTAGGAGACTTTTATAGTCCTCCTCTGCCTTCTTCATCTTTCTCACAGCTGCCTTTGCCACCTTTGTGTACTCACCCAACCTCTCCAGGAGTGAGTTATAATTGTCTTGAAGATTGGCTGCTTTCCATCTTCTTCTACATCTGATTCCTTAACAGCTTCAAATGATTTTTCATCACTATGTACTCCAAGCTCTTGTACAAGCAGATTCAACTCATCTGAAGAATCAACATGAGCAATAGTCATAAAAGCGGAGTAATTCCCTTCTCCATCACAACTTTCCTCAGAATCATAGTTGGATGAATCTGAGTCACTCAGTGTCGTGGCATACACCTTGCCTTTTGATTTCAAATAATTTGGACATTCTTTCTTAAAATGTCCATGCCCGTTGCATTCAAAACAAGTGACACCTTGTGTAGATTGGGATTCTTTTCCATCTTTCTTTTTAAATTCCCTTTTCTCCCTTCCTGAACTTTGAAATTTTCCTTTGTCCCCAAATTTACCATTATTCTTGAATTTAAAGAATTTTCAGAAATTTTTCACAAGGTATGCAACATCCTTGTCAACCACATCTTCATCTGATGAGTCATGGACTTCTACCTTCTCATTAATGGTCTTAAGAGCAAGAGATTTGCTCCTCCGTTGATTTGGCAGCGACATTTCATAAGTCTGAAGAGAACCAACCAGCTCCTGGACGTTGATGTCATCAAGGTCCTTACTCTCTTCAATTGCTGTTACTTTGGCACGAAAGCTTTCCGGCAATGATCGAAGGATCTTCCTTACTATTTTAGAATCCTCCGTTTTCTCCCCCAAATTGAACTTGCTGACAACCACCTCATTCAGCTTGCTATAGAAAGAGTCAAAGGACTCATCCTCACCCATTTTGAGCTCCTTAAACCGAGTGGTCAGCATTTGTAGCTTGGTGTCTTTGACTTTCTTCGTGTCTTCGTAAGTGGTCTTCAATATCTCCCATGCTTCTTTGACAACGGTAATGTAAGAGATCCTGTGAAATTCATTTGGAGACACACCACAGAAAATAGCATTGAGTGCTTTACTGTTAGCATTAGATGCGGCAAGTGCTACCTTATCCCATGTGGATTTGGCTGCCTCAGGTCTGGTCCAACCTATCTCAACCGCATCCCAAACAGATTCTTCAATGGAACATAAAAATGCTCTCATACGAACCTTCCAAAAAACATAATTACTACCATCAAAATATGGAGGTACATTTAGGGATTGAGACCGGTCCATATTAAAAAGGGTCAAGGATCACACTATGGTAATGAAACCAATAAAAGTATACCCGCTCTGATACCAATTGAAAGTTCTGATACCAATTGAAAGTTCAAATAGTGTAAAAACACCCTTGAATGTTTAGACCCCCAATTTACAAATTACCAATTCAAGCTTTATATCAAACAATTAATGTGTAGAACATGAACAAAAGCTTAATACAGAATTGGCAAACAATCTATGCCAATTAAAATCACATCCACAGCAGAAAATAAAAGGCAAAGATAAAGGGAAGAGAGATGCAAATACAAGGACAACACACGATGTGTTGTCGAAGAGGAAACCGAAGCCCTCGGCGTAAAACCTGTCCACCGCCCTCCAAGCGGTAAATAATCCACTAGAAAATGTAGTTGGGATACATGAACATTAATAGACTCTCAAAGCCTAATCTACCCAGTGTACCTAAGCCCTCCAAGCTTCTTGCTCCAATGAGGTTGCGCCGAACCTATTTCTTTTCTAACTTCTCGGATTCCGCTACTTGACCATAGCATCAACCAATGTAAATTGGTTCCTTCCTAACTACTTCCTAGAACACCAAACAGCCCTCTCACAGTAATGAATATGGTGTGAAAAGGTTTTGGTAAAATGCCTCTCAAGGATTTAACAATGGAGAGGAAGAGAGTTGAGGAATTTGAAGAGTCTCTTATGTAAAGATTGTTGATGAATTAATCTTATTTTACTCTAGGGTTTATCTGTCAAAATTCTCTCTAGAAGCTCTCATTCTTTCGTGGATATAAGGGGTATTTATACTAGGTTGAGAATGGAATGTGAAATGTTAGGTTTTTTAAAACAGGGCTGGCTTGCGGCTTGACCTCGCGACTTGATTGAGTCGCGAGATCCAGCCGCGAGATAACAGAATGGCCAGTTGTCCTATTTTGTCCTGTAGTGCTCCAGCTAGCATGACGCTTCAACTTCTGGCATGCTTGGCACGTGTGTTGCTTCTGGCGGCTTGCAACTGCGAGTCACCCACGAGATCCAGCCGCGAGAATCTGTTTTCTTGCACATTTTTGAGCATTCAGCACTCTATCTCACTCACTACCCTTACAACAAACCCACTTAAATATAGGGTTACCAATTGCTGAAATACAAGCAAATTTGACATGGAATAAAGCCAACAAGATGGTTGATTAAATTGAACCTTACATTCTTTAACCTTAAAATTTATGGTTATTTAGAGCTTGTTTAGTTTAGAGGTGTTTTGGATTATATCACTCAAAACTCATAACTGAGTTGTATCAAAACACATGGGACCCAAACAAATTTTTTTGTTTGGCTTTATTTTCACATGGTGTTTCCATCACTCAAAACTCACAAATTTTGAGTTAGAGTGATGGAAACACAAAACAAGAATCCAGTGTTTCCAAAAACTGAGATATATAACTCAGTGGCACCATTGTAATTTTTCGACCTCTGTGGAGCCCACATCTTTTATGTTGTCTTGTCAACTCAGACCTGTTTGATATTATCGTTGCAAACAACCACAGCACCACCACAACAAACCCAACACCACCACAGCACCACCACAACAAAACACTACTGAAACACAAACCTAGCCCCACCCAGCACCGCCACAGCAACCCTCCTCCAAAACACTAAAATCAACCCACAAAACCAACCGCCGATCCACACCATCAAAACACAAAACCAACCACCGATCCACACCATCAAAACACAAAACCAGTCCCAACTGATTTAACCCATCCCCATTGAAACAACCCATCACTTTAAACCTAATAACCATCGATTCAAACCAACCAAAAACAACTAAGAAAGAAATAGAGAAGAGAGAAAAAAATAATTCAAATACAGATTGAAGAGGGGAGAGACAGAGAAAGCTGAGAAAGAAACGGAGAAGAGTGAAAAAAAAAAATCAAATATAGAGTGAAGATGGGAGAGACAAAGAAATAGAGATAGACAAAAAAAAATTGGATAGAAAAGAGGGAGAGTCAAAGAAATGAAAGGTGAGAGGATGCCATGGTGTGAGAAGTAAAGGAGGAAGATTTTTTGTTAATGAGACGCAAGTAGCAATAGTAGCAACACTGGTTAGTGTTAGTGGGTGCAGTCCATAGTTTTGGCAAAAAGTTGTAGAGATATGTAACTAAGTTATGAGTCCAAATAGGTGTTTTACAATTTTTGAGTGAAGGTGAGGTTTGACTAGGGAGTTATGAGTTTTAAGTTTGAGTTATGGGTTTTGAAAACTGATGTATAAAACTGAGACACCTCTAAACCAAACGGGCTCTTAGTCTTCTACATATCAAAATTTTCCTTGTATATAAAAAAACAAAACTCAGTGCTCAGGTGGATTCCTTGTACTCAATAAAATATACAATATAGATGAGCACCACTATTAGCAATTTGTTCGAGGGGATTTAAATAGCAATATGTTTCAACTCCAATGTTCACTTTCCTTACAAGTTCTTAGAAAGGTACTAGGCCACTAGTATATATACATCATTGCATTGATTTTTAATCACTCCAATGTTCACTTCTCTTTCTTACTCATCATCACACCTATAAGTAGCCCCAGGGTGCATCTCTGATTATCAGCACCACTCTAGCTTTCTCCTTGCCCTTGAAGATTGCTCTCTCAATTAATATTAAATTTTAGGTAGAAATACTTTTTTGGTTTCTACATTTTGGTCACATTCCTATTTTGATTTATATTTTTTTATTTTACCCTTTTTTGTTCCAAAATGAAAAACACATTCTATTTTAGACCGTACCGCCATCTCACTAACAGAAAATATGTTATATGGCAAACATACTGTTAGGTTCTAAAGTGTATGACTTTATGTATTTAGAACTCTAATTTGTATTGTTGGCAAACCATGATCAAAACAATGTGTTTAGAAGTGTTTAAAGCTAGCTCAAAGTTGTAAGTCAATGTAAAGTTGGAATCGAGTGTAAAGCAGAAAGCATTGTGGTTTTCGGCCTGGCTCGATCGATCGAAGCTTAGGCTCGACCGATCGAACCTCGGGCAGATTGCTTTTCTGCAGAATTTTCCAACTCAGCCCTAGTTGTTTTAAAACGTTTTTAGGGTTTCTTATTTGTCCTAAGTATAAAAGGCAAATCCTAGCCACGTTTTAGTGTTGCTCATATTGCGGTTTGTGTAAATCTCTTGTGAGATCTAGAGGAGCTTTCCTTTACACAAACTTAGGGTTTTCAAGGAGGAGATATTCTCTACACCTTGATGATCAAAACAGTTGCTGCCATTAAAGCTTAAAGAATACACAAGCGAGGGTGCTTGTAGCTGGTGGGAATCCAAGAAAGAAGGAGTCCTTGGATTCGGAGCTTGCACGTGGTCGTGTCAGTAAGTTCAACTGGTTGGTAGCATTAGGAAGTCAAGCGGGGGTGCTTGTAAGTCCTTTTGTATGAACTTCGATTCTTTCAAGATAGTGGATTCAGGTTTACCTTGAGGATAGCTAGGTCAAGTCCTCCCCAGGTTTTTACCGATTTGGTTTCCTGGGTGATCATATCGTGTGTTATTTATTTTCCGCTGCTTTGCATGATTTGATCTTTATTATTGTGATAACCTAGACTTGTTTAATTGGACTAAGTAACAACTTGGCTAATTACCTAGGTTTAATCAATTGTTTAAGGGGTCTAAAAACTGTCAAGTGGTATTAGAGCGGGTAACTCTTTTGTTGTTGATCTTTTGATCACTGAGCTGATCCTTGACCCTTGTTGTCATGGAACACGGACACTCTCTAGTTATTCCTCCTCACTTTGATGTGAATAATTATACTTACTGGAAAGTAAGGATGAAAGCTTTCCTGAAATCCATTGATGAGAGGATGTGGAACTCCGTTGAATACGGATGGGAGAAGCCCACTACTCCTGTTAGTGAGTGGCAAACTTCTCAGAAAGAAGTAGCTTCGTTTAATAGCAAGGCTATGAATGCGATTTTTAATGCTGTTTCTATGGAGGAATTTAAGAGAATCTCGAATGTTGAGATCGCTCATACTGCTTGGAATATCCTCCAGACTGTGCATGAAGGCACGAAGGCTGTCAAAATAAATAAATTGCAGCAATTGACTTCTAAATTTGAATGCATTAGGATGTCTGATGATTAATATTTTGATGAATTCTATGCAAAACTGAATGATATTGTTAATTCTGCCTTTAACTTGGGTGAAATCTATGATCAACCTAAAATTGTTAGGAAGATTCTTAGATCTTTGACTGAAGACTTTAGACCCAAGGTGACTGTCATTACTGAAAGCAAGGATGTGGACTCCATCCCTGTTGATGAGCTTGTAGGATCTCTTCAATCCTATGAGTTGGATCTAGCCAAAACTACCAAATCCAAATCAATGGCTCTTAAGTCAGTTGATGATGTTGAAAGTGGTGGATTTGATGATGAGCTCTCTGCTACAGAGATTGCCTATCTTGCCAAGAACTTTAGAAACTTTCTCAGGAATAACAATAGAAAGGCAAGAGGCACAAACACTGCTGAACCTAGAAATTTTAGGAAGTATGATCCCACTAAGGTTAATAACAATGATAAACCTAGGGAAAGAGTAGGTCAAACTTCCAATAATTCTTTGGGCTCTCAATGTTTTGGATGTCAAGGGTATGGACACTTGAAATCTGAATGTCCAACCTATTTGAAGTCTATGGGTAAGGCTATGGCTGTAACCCTTAGTGATGGTGAAGTTTCTGATCATGATTCTGATTGTGATGAGGATGGAAACTTCATTGCTTTCACTGCTACTGCTGTAGTTGATGAGAGCATATCTGTTGAAGGGAACCCTTCGATGGGGAACTCTCTGAAGATGCAGATCTTCAAGAGGCCTATAACAAACTTTGCAAAGTTGCTGCAAAGGATGCTATGAATGTTGAACTTGGCCTAAAGAAAATTGAATCTCTTGAGCTTGAAAAGAAAAATTTGCTTGTTAAATTGTTTGATGCTAATGACCTTTTGAACAATGTGAAAACTGAAAACATGCTCTTGCTTGATAAAGTTAAATCTTTGGAAATTGATTTATTTGTTGCTAGATCTGCTAGTTCTAAACTTGATCAAATGCTGAGTGTTCAAAAGTCATCTTCTGACAAAACTGGTTTAGGTTATGTTGATAGCATCTGTGTGTTCGCTCCCCATTCCACTAAGTTTGTTCCTTCATCTTCTTCTTCTGAACCTTCAGTGAGTGAGATAGTGAGTGAAACTGTCAAACCCCCTGTGAGTGAGGTTGCTAAACCCTTAGAAGGTTCATCATCTAGGAAGATTAGGGTTGATTTGAAAGAATCTAAGCCTAAGAAGCCTACCCTATCTAAGGACAAGACACATGATAAACCTGCATGGGTTTGTCATTTTTGTGGAAAGATTGGACACATAAGTCCAAATTGCTACAAGCTGCAAGCTGCAAAAAGAGCAAACAAACCAAAAGTACCTGTGCCTCAAGCACTTGATCCTATGGTACTTATTGGTGATTTGGTAAAGGCTTTAAACCTTTATTCCAATTCTGGAGTTGGTAATCATTCTCAAGTGAATAAGAATTCCAATGCTCGTGGTGCATCTAAAAAGTTTTGGATGCAAAAGACTCGACCTAACTGAGTCTTTTTGACATGGTCCTTGTGCTTCATTGCTCTACCCTTTGTGACCATTGTTCTTTGGTTGTGTTTTTTTTGTCTCTAGGATTTGCATTGCATAACATTCATGCATTTCATTCTAGGTGTTTTTATTTTTATTAAAATAAAAAAAAAAAAAAAAAGGAAAAGGAAGCACATTTTGTTTTTGCATTATTCTTTTTGGTTTTTGAGAACAAGGTTGGTCAATTTATTTTCACATAACATGTTTTTGTACCTTGTTTAGCTTTGATGAGCTTATTTATTGCACTCTACTAGTTGAAGATTTGTAGTGCATGTTGTGTGGGAAAGATGTGTATGGTTTTTGATTACTATGTCTTAATCTTGAAGTCACTTGTTTTTAAATATTGGACTTGAACTTTTAGAGAAAGGCATAAATAACCACCTCACCACTGTTCACTAGCCAATCATGAACACCTTAGTGCATATCATAAGATTTTGTGCTCGAAAAAGTGTAGCACATGCACAAAAAGAACATAAGGTGAAGTCTCGGTAAAAGTACTTAATTCTTAAAATCTAATTGGTGTGTACTATTAGGCTTGATGCCAAACTCACATAAACTTAAAATTGGAATGTATATTATGAGGCATAAATACAAGAAACTTACATGATTGCAAGCTTATGATCTAGGAGATGTGGGAGTTATATGATGTAACTCTTTAGGTGATAGTCTCTTTTAAATTCTTTGTGATGAATTTTGTAGACTCTGTGATTGATTGCTATTCACATATCACCTCACATGTATCTCATGTCTTTGCTAGTCGCACACACTACACGAGTTACTCTTTGCCAAACATTGTACATGTTATTGTGTGTGTTTATGGTCTGACCAACCAAGTTTTTGCAATCACTTTGAATTATGTGCAAACTAAATTTGTTGCTTAAAAATTTGTGGAGAATGCAAAATTTTGTTTTTGGGAATATTGGGCTTAAAATTCTTGTTTGGAAAATCATATCATCTCATACTCATGCATTTTTGGTCTTAATTTTTAATGCTTTGAGCTAAATCAACTTGTTTTTCAAAAATTGTGTTTTTCCAGAAAAATTTGGTGAGCCTCTGCCTGATTCGATCGGTCCATTTTGTTTTTCGACCGATCGAAATTCTTAAAATTTTAAAATTTTTGAGAGAGGGAGTCTCTGTCTGTTTCGACCGGTCGAGACTGATTTTCGACCGATCGAAACTCGTGTATCAGGTTTTTTAAAAAGCAGAATTGGACTTTTTCAAAGTCACTATTCAAACTTTTTCTTGCTTTTCTCTTTCTCTGCGTTGGCTCTTGGCTCCACCATCAAATTTTTGTCGTTTTCCTTCAAGATTTTTGCAAGGTTTTTGTCCTTAGAAGCCGGTAAGACCCTTTTGCCCTTCTTTTTCAAGTTTCTTTCTTGTTTTCATGCATTTTTCATGCATTCTCATGGGTATTTTCGGCATCTTCAAAATTTTTGGGGTTTTTGATGATTCAAGCCAATTCTTGTGTAATTGATCAATGGGTTTTTGTGCCATGATGTTATATTGATGTTCCCTATAGTTTAATTTGATCAATTTTGTGGTTTTTGAAAAATTGGAAATTCTAAGGTTTTGAATTTGATCCGAATTGGGGATTTTGTCAAATTGGCTTCAATTGATGAAATTGGCTTCTCCAATTGATGTAATTGGTCATTATTTTTGTTATTATATCATGTGTAATGATCAATTCGTCAATTTTTTAAAATTGATCAAGTGGTTTCTTTATTTTGGGGTTTTTGTGTTAAAAACCTTTATGTGCAAGCCAATTTTGTAATTGGAACCTTTTTGACTTAATTCACTGCATTAGCACATGCATCATGACATTTAAACTTGTTCATGCATCATATAGATTTTGATTCTATTTTTTGTTTTTGTGCTAACTTGCAGTGTGCCCTTGGTTTTGTTTTGTGGTTTTGTTCTTTCGCTCTGTGTTTTGATCCTTATCTTAGCACCATGCCTAGGAAAACTAGAGTTCATAGGACCACTTCCACTTCCTCTGAGTCTCCACCTAGAGTAGAGCTGTTTAAGAATGATAAGTGTAGAGAAGCCTATGACACCTTGAACTGTAGGCGTAAAATCTGGTCTGAGCGAGCTGTTGTGTTAGATGCGCTTGATCTGGCCATTAGGGCCAATTTTGAGTCTAGGGGTTGGTTGCCTCTCGTAGAGATAGATCATCCACCTCCGACCGCCCTGATTAGAGAGTTCTACTCGAACCTCTCTTGTCACGTCTATGATTCCAACACCCTTGTTAGGAGTTGGATACGAGGTGTAGAGTTCACCATTACCCCTCGGGTAGTGGCTGAGGCTCTTGGGGTGCCGGTAGTTCGGGATGCTGACTATCCCTATGATGAGTCACCCTCTTTAGATGTTGTCATGTCTTACATCACTGGGTCATCTATCCAGTGGGGTTCTGATCCTCGGATCACGTCCGCTGAGCTTACCGAGACTGCCTATTTCTTCTTTAGGATTGCATGTCATTCCTTGTGGCCTATCTCTCACTTTCACACCATCCCTTTAGAGCGATGTGTGTTTTTGTACGCCTTTGCTTCTGGAGCGTCTATTAGTTTTCCTCACTTGTTCCTTCGTACTTTGAACGAGGTTCATAGGAGTTCTGCCATAGGGCATGCGCTGATTCATCCTATTTTCATTCATAGGATTCTGCTCTATTTAGGTCTAGATGGTTTTCCGTCAGGTGAGCCTGTTCATGTGATAGCTCCCATAAGTGCCACCTTTCTTCGTCAGAGGGCTGCTCAATTGAGAGTTCCTCCTTCTCGTCCTAGAGGTGCGTCATCTAGTAGTGTTCCCCCTCCTCCCTCTTCTACAGGTACAGCTGCTGCTGAGACTTCAGGTGCTGCTGCTGATGCTGATGCTGCTATTCCTCCACCGACTACTACGGATGATTCAGACATTTGTCGCACGTTGGATCATGTCTTGACCGTTCAGGTGGCTCAAGGACAGATTTTGGTGGACGTTCTTGATGAGATCTGTGCCTTATGTGCGGAGTTGGCACAGTTTAGACCACCTCCCTTTTGATGATGGATATGTTGTTTGCCCTTTGGCATTCCGTCACAAAAAGGGGGAGTACTTGTAGAGTTTTTGCTTTCAGGGGGAGACTTTTTGATTTTGGTTGGAGCTTGTGGAGTTTTAGATTGTATCTAAGTGCTTCACTGTGTACTTAACATTTTTAGCTCTTACCTTATTTTTTATGGGATATTCATGTTAGGGGGAGTTTTATGTTTTTGTTGGTACTTTATTTGTTTCTTGTTTCAAACTGCTTATTGATTTATATTTATGAGTTATTCATTGATATGCCTTTATTTGTGTGTTGTTTGAAATCAAGAAGTTATTTTGTTTACTTGTATTATTTCCACACATGCGGTTATGCATTTTGTTTAGTGTTTCAGGAAATATACAGGTTGATTCAATTGAGCTGCTGTCTACATTTGCAACTGATGGATAGTAGTTAGGATTGAATTTTGTTTATGAGCATTATTTTGTAAAGGACTTTTCATTTTGTAAACTTTGAACTTCTAAGTTGTGTTTTGTCACGGATTGCCAAAGGGGGAGTTTGTTAGGTTCTAAAGTGTAGGACTTTATGTATTTAGAACTCTAATTTGTATTGTTGGCAAACCATGATCAAAACAATGTGTTTAGAAGTGTTTAAAGCTAGCTCAAAGTTGTAAGTCAATGTAAAGTTGGAATCGAGTGTAAAGCAGAAAGCACTGTGGCTTTCGGCCTGGCTCGATCGATCGAAGCTTAGGCTCGATCGATCGAACCTCGGGCAGATTGCTTTTCTGCAGAATTTTCCAACTCAGCCCTAGTTGTTTTAAAATGTTTTTAGGGTTTCTTATTTGTCCTAAATATAAAAGGCAAACCCTAGCCACGTTTTAGTGTTGCTCATATTGCGGTTTGTGTAAATCTCTTGTGAGATCTAGAGAAACTTTCCTTTACACAAACTTAGGGTTTTCAAGGAGGAGATATTCTCTACACCTTGATGATCAAAACAGTTGCTGCCATTAAAGCTTAAAGAATACACAAGCGGGGGTGCTTGTAGCTGGTGGGAATCCAAGAAAGAAAGAGTCCGTGGATTCGGAGCTTGCACGTGGTCGTGTCAGTAAGTTCTACTGGTTGGTAGCATTAGGAAGTCAAGCGGGGGTGCTTGTAAGTCCTTTTGTATGAACTTCGATTCTTTCAAGATAGTGGATTCAGGTTTACCTTGAGGATAGCTAGGTCAAATCCTCCCCAGGTTTTTACCGGGTTGGTTTCCTGGGTGATCATATCGTGTGTTATTTATTTTCCGCTGCTCTGCATGATTTGATCTTTATTATTGTGATAACCTAGACTTGTTTAATTGGACTAAGTAACAACTTGGCTAATTACCTAGGTTTAATCAATTGTTTAAGGGGTCTAAAAACTGTCACATACTACTCATTTGACACATAGAAAGCCTACGTGGCGATTAAAATAATAATAAAATTATTATTTGGCATTTAAATAATGCGATGTCAATATTTTAAATATTAAAAAAGCCACATCATTATTTTTTCTTTTCTTCAATTATTTTAAAATAAAATAAAATCTTAGCTATTATATAATTATTTAAATAATAATTAAAATAAAAGTTTCTTTTCATTATTTTTTCTTTTCAGGAAGAACATAAGAAGAACATTATGTTCTTCCCCAAATCCAAAACATGAACAATCAAACATACTTCTCTCTCTCTCTCTCTTGATGAGAGAGGTTTGAGATCCAATTTGACAAAGGAGATAAAGCGAGATTGGATCACTACTGTAAATTCGTTTGGGTTTTGGCCTTGAGGGTTCAAACCATTGAGAACATTAGTTTTGGGGTTTCGATCTAAGAGGATGGGTTAGAGAGAAAAGGTAAGAAGAGATTCAAAAGACCAGGTTGGTTCAAAGAGAAGTCATTATTGAGTGGTGGCTACGAGCGGTGGAGTGCAAGTCTTCTTCACCAAAGACAGATTTGGGAACAAAAAAGTATTTTGGTTTGGTCTCTCTCTCACTCGACTAGAAATTGCTGATGTGGGCGCAAGTGCCCACGATGGTTTTTTAGGTTTCCCCAAATCTGTGGAAAAGTACGTCTTGGCCTAGGGTGGACCATGATGGAGGGTGTAAATGGAGTCGCAACCTAGATTAGGTCTAGAAACTATAAATATAACGCCCTTGTAGAAGGACTGATCTTTACCAGAGCATATGTCCGGAGTTTAGGTATGGAGATAGGAAGGTGTTAAGCACCCAAGCCCACCTGACCCGCAGGTCAGCCTCCACTCATTGTATTCCAAATCCTAATCCCATCAAAGGATCTTTTATTATGTTATTTGATACTCACACACACTAACATGTATCTAACATTCAAAACATGGCATATGTCCTACACTCATCCATATCATAAAAACCCTACCATTCATCTAACACATATATATCTAAGAGCAGCAAGTATATCCAAGGTAGTATCATCAATCAAGAAAGTTCACCATGTTCAACAACTAAATCAAATCAAATGCATGTTCATGTAATCATGCATGACTTACCTTACTTACCTCGCTACATCATAACACTTTAGCATCTATACATCAATGCATGTTCAAGTTCTCGTGAATGTTCATGTGGTTCATCAAAGCATAAACCCTAATCATCAATTTATCAATCCAAGCATGCGAAACATATTATTCTACTGACCTTAATACTAATCATGTGAAAATTAGATTCAACAAAACCTAAATATGTGATTAAAACTAATCAAAACAAACAAAATAGCAAGAACTCTAAATCTGCATTTCTAGGCACTAGTATATGTGCGCATACACAAAGTATACATACGCATACATAAAGCACGCGCAAAATTCTTTCATGGGTCATGACTCATCAGGTGGACAAACTCCAATACTTATTTCTTACCTAATCCACCAAATCTACAATTTCTTAACACTAATATTCATTTTAGTCTTATTTGCCAACTTGACTGTGACAAATTTATAAATTAGCAAATAAAACCTCCTTTCTTAAATCTTGATTTACGTTCACGTTGGTATCAAAAGATAAAGACAACTCTCTAAAGATAAGCATTGATTATTCAAAGGTAACTATTTAATTTCTTGGTTAGTGTGTAGTGTCGGATATATGAATATAAATATGAACATGATACAGTGTGAAGATAAAAAATTAGAGTTGCACTCTTTTTTATGGAACCTACGTTATATATTTATTTTTAGCTCTTCTAATCCACCTAACCTAACAAGAGAATACACCCTGGTTTCGATGTATATTTCCTCACATTCACATTGGTGGGACTCACTCAGCTGTGAGTAAGAGGAAGTGTACACCCAAAACAGTTTATATTTCCTCCTAACCTACAATCCCCTTAATAAAAAAGAGTAAAATATCTGTTTTAGTCAAAATTGTCACCTTGCCTTTTGATTAAATTTTAAATTAATAGATCTACCGCCCTCTTAAAAGATAAAACTAAATTTACGTTCACCAAGGTATTATCCATGGTTAAACTAATTTCCTTTGTGTACACTTCATGTGCCATGAGCCCCATAAGTAAATTATAAATTAAATTAAATTAAAAAACACTAAGAAGAAAAGCATTTGTTATTCAAAATGTATTTCTCACTGATTTTATATCTAAAAATTCGAATTCTTTTTTTTTGGTCGTGTTGATGCTTGTTGGCTAAAATTTTTTTATATATTATAATATATATTTGCCTGATTTTGTAGGAATTTTCTCAAATCTTCTTCACCTGAATTTCTTTGATTTTCATTTTAGCCTTTTATATATCAAAATTTTCATTTTAACTATTATTTTTTATTTAGTTTTATGTTTAGTCCTTCATGAATATGAATACTTTTAACTGTAAAGAGTCAACTAAAAAACTAAATCAACTATAAAAGGCTAAAATAAAACTATTAAAACATAAAGGCTATCATGAAAACAATCTCAGACTTTAAAGGTTAAAAGTCTAATTAATTTCTTATATTCGAATCTGATCAAGACTCTCCCAATTTTCCCTAACTCCAAGTTTTGGCTGAAAATCTCTATAGTATTACAAACTTTGCTTGCTCGTAGCTCTTACAATTTGTTTTTCCTCGTTATTTTTTGATCTCTTCATTTTCAGTTTCTTAATTTCTAAGTATCCCTATCTGTATACTTCTACACTTTGGTTGCACACCCCACTTTTGACCCCAAAAAAAAAAAAAAAAATTCCTACTTTATCAAATAGAGACCCAAAAAACAAAAGTCAGCCATACTAAGAAACCCCAAATGAAATGAATTTAAACAAAAAAGAAGAAAAAGAACAATAACAACAGTAAACGAGTGCAAACAAAGTTACAGCTATGTCCTTATCAATGATCTGAAGGGCATAATTAGCTGTGCTCGTACCCTTTCTTCAGCTACTTTACACATTGCTTATACTAAATTAATAAGTGGGTGTATTATTAATCATAAAGTTTATAGATTCCACTAAAGTATTTATGCATGACATATCATGATGGCGTATTGATTCTGAATAGAAAGAAAGAAAGCATTACGAATAGAACTTTATAGTTTGTCAAAAAATAACATAAAAAAAAATTCCACTAACGTACTTATCCCAAAAAAAATAAAAAGCTTCCTCTAAAACAAGTAAAAAAGTTCTAAAAGAAGCTAAATAAAGTGTAAACAAAACTTTATATTGGTTACCACGAATTTACACTTTCTTCTCTTCTATTTTCTTAATGGAGGAGTAAATTACTTGCGTATAGCACTAATTAAGTTCATCCCATGTGACACGTTAAAGAAGAAAACCAAAAAAGTAAAGTCAAGATCAGTAATTGCATTTAAGAATAACTAGTCGGGGTCGTGAGGATAAAAGAAAAGGTTGGAATCATATTTGAGAAGTTGTGCTATAATTCTATTCATTAGAGATGTATCCAGAAGCGTTGTTTCAAGAGGTTTTAAGAGTTCTTTGTGTAATACTAGTACACCACCAACTATATATAGTGCTTCTTGAAAGTCAAATTTGCTTGCCATGTCAAGTAAATTCTCAGGGTTCAAAATTCTTTGGGTTGTTTCAATAAGGGATGCTTGTCCATATGTATCAACTGAAAATAATAGCCCCATAGCAAACTTAGTACATGGCAACAAACTGTGTTATATTAACTATATTCCAACAAATCACTTGTGACACTTCGATTGGTGGACACACTAATTAACACTTGCCCTTAAACCATTAGCTTTGATAATTGATATCACTTGTTGCGAGAGAAACATCTTGAGGAGACTTCTTAAATAGTTACATAACATGTAGAGACATCACTTAACTCAAAAAGCTTAAACCCTATGAATATGAGCTTAATTATAATATATTAACTGCTCATTCTTCTCACTAATATCCAATGTGAGATTTCACTATTTGAACAATCACACTACTCAAGGAAGAAAGATGGGGTCGGGGAGAGGAAGAAAGAGAGAGAACTGGCGAAAGAAAGAAGAAGAAGAGAGAGAGAGAGAGAGGTTATTTTAATTGAAAAAAAAAAGGAAGAAGTAAGAAATATAGAAGTATTATTATTATTTTTTTTTTTATAACTTTTAAGTTACAATAGATTGCTATAGATGACAGTTTACTATAGCTCATTTGCCAAAATTTTTAAAAATAGCACCATTAATGTTGTAGTATGTTTTTGTGGAATGATTTGCTAAAAATATTTTTTTTTTTTTTTTTTTTTTTTTTTTTTTTAAAAAAATTTATATAAAGCTTTTAAGAGCTTTACTGCGAATGCTCACATTTGACATAGATTTAAGCATTGATTTCATCGTCAAGCAAGCATGCACATTCCATGGTGAAAAAAATCTACCTTTCATAAATCCATTAGAAAGACTGATTTTTAGTTTAAAAAAGGTTTGAATGGAAAAACATGTTTTTAATTCTTTTTAAATAGAAAAAAAAATCATACTCTTATCGAGTCTGGCATCTATAGATAAATATCCGGGTAATAATTGGGTATGGATAGTTAATGGATAATAGAATCCGGGTATCCATGAGTTAAAGTTTTAGGCTGGGTTGGGGTATATCCAACCCAAACCCGATTCATGGTAAAACATTAAAATAAACAAACTGAATGTATAACTACTCAATATTAATTATATCTTTATATTTGCTTGTGTTGAATTTTTATATAGGGTAAATTACATATTTGTTCCTAACCTTTAGGCCAAATGTTAATTTGATCTCTGGCCTTCTAAATGTGTCAATTTGGTTCTTAACTTTTTGATATTGTGTTAAAATGGTCCTTGCCATTAAGTGATGGATGAAAAATAATGACATGGCTAACGAACAAAATAAAATATAAATTTATTGCCACTTGGACTACCACGTTTCCTAAACTAAATAATAATAATAAATAAATAAATAAATAAAACTTCAATCTCATTAATTTTTTCTTTTTTGCACTTTCTCATCTATTCTGTAAACTTTTCTCGGAAACAAACGTATAAAAAAAAAATTTTCAAAACCCAAACTCAAACCCAGATTCTCTTTAGTCTTCACCACTTCCCTCAAATCCAAAACCCATACTCTCTACTCCCCACAATTGCACCCATAGACCCACACAACCACACTTCTTCACTGACTCAACCCACCCAGCCACATCTCCCTCTCTCTCTCTACCTGAACTTCCCATCCTCCACCATTCACCATCCACATTGGTCCACTCTCTCACCATCCATGTCCCTCAATCCCACACACCCATATTTTTCACTCTCTCCCCCAAAGAAGGCCCAATCAAAGGCCGCCACATCACCCTCTCTCTCTAACCACTCCTTCGCCATCACCTACTGAAAAGAGATTTTATTGAGATTAAAATCAAGGATGCAAGATTGTTTACCTACACCGTGGTAAAATGAATGGATTTTGAAAGATTTATAGCTTGCCCCGACCAGCTGGTATATTTTTCAAGGCTAGTGACGATGGATTCAACATTAATTTATTTAGTGGTTTTACCGAAGATGAAAGATCATCTTGCATGTGAGAGTGAGACACAATGGGGATTAGGGCCTCCTATGCCTACTTGATGCTTTAAGGTTGCATCTATGACTCTGACTATGAAGGTTTTCCGTTTGGATGCCAAGAAAATGAAATTTTCTCTTAATGGCTAAGGTTTAATCTTTGGTTTTGATTTTTTTTAGTACGTGTTTGTTTCCAAGGAAAGTTTACTAGAAAGATGAGAAAGTGCAAAAAAAAAAAAAAAAAAGGTATTTAAGATGTGTTTACACGTGCACTTGCTCTCTTTTTTTTAGGCCACGTGTCAATCCAAGTGGCAATTTATGTGTTAATAAATTTATATTTTATTTTGTCCATTAGCTATGCCAGCATTTTTCATCTATCACTTAACGGGAGGAACTACTTTAACACAATATCAAAAAGTTAGAGACTAAATTGACACATTTAAAAGGTCAGGGACCAGATTAACATTCAACCTAAAGGTTAGGGACCAAATTTAGTTTACTCTTTTATATATCTATAAGCCAGAGTCTGTAAATATGAAACTAACATAACTGTGGTGGCACAAAGTTTGTTAGTCCACTTTATGATCACACCTACCATGTCCATAGGCATATGTATGTAACATAAAGAGCATAGTGAGGAGAAATTATAAGGTCCTTATGATGGAAAAGTGATATGGTCCACCATTCCAGTAAAGACTCCCACCTGTTTAAAATTGTGAAGTTTTAAATAAAAACTGAATACTGACTCAACAATTTTAAATAGGTGGGAGCCTTTTACTAGAATGGTGGATAAGTGACGTAGTCCACCACGAGCATCATATAATTTCTTCATAGTGAGAGTAACGTTCATGGGTGAGAGAAACTAGTATAAATGTCCAAGTAGAAGAGCAAGAGCAACTTCTGTGTCTCTCTCTCTCTCTGAATGAAAAAGTTTTGCGTAAGGACTTAAATGAAAACACCCACACGCAAATGAGAGAAAAAGAAGAGAATGTAATGAAGGCTTCAAAATCATGGGTCGTACTTGTAGGTGAAGATACTCGTGGGACTGGATGTAAGTGGTGTGTAGCCAACCCACCAACCCGCCAAAACCAACCTAACCCGTCGGGTTGGGTCGGTTTTTAAGGCTTGGTGGGTTGGGTTGGGTTACAATTTTTTTTTTTAATAGCGGGTCGGGTTGGGTACGGGTCATAAAATTCCAAACCCACCAAACCCGACCCGATCCACCCATATATTTAATATATATTTAAAATATATTGTATAATTAATATTTTTTTTAAAATAACTAGCTCTTCCTATCCTACATAAAAGTCAATTAGTTCACACAAACCCTAGCAAATTACTCTTGTTGTTTAGTCATTAGTGTTGTTTGCCTTTAAGGAGTTACATTGATACTAATCTTTGGGTTTTTTTAATATATTTATATTTATATTTTTTTTCTGCTCAATTTAATGATAATAGTAATAAATAAAAAATGTCCAATCCATGGGGTTCAACCTGACCCATGTGGGTTGGGTTGGACTTATGTGATTGGTTGAGTTAGGTTGGGTTGAATTTTTTTTAACCCACCATAGTGGGTTGGGTCAAAAAATTTCTTTAACCCGATCTAATCCGGCACATACACATTTCTATCGGTAACTATTAAGTTGTGTTGTCTTTGTTTTTTTTAGCTTCTGAGTATTCTCTCTTGGCAATTAATTATTATTAAATTTATTGCTAGCTTTCAGGGCTCAAAAGTTGTCTTTGATTTGACATTCCAAGTCCAAATTTACAAAATATGAGTTTTTCTTTGGACATCAAAAGGTGGTGTTAGATTTTGGCAACAATGCATTCTTAAAGAGATGCCAGGGATGTTCTCCATATTGAATACTTCCCTTGATCGACTCATGGATAACGTAAATTGTCTTACTACCGAAATTGTGAAATTGATATTAATAAACTTGCGGGTGGTCAAGATTGTGATCAAAAGTTGAAGATTTGTATAATCTAAACAAATTAGGATGCCTCAAAGGCCAAACTAGTCAACACCCAAGTGGTTCGTTTCGTTGAACACAAATGCTCAAAACTAGATAAAGAGGAAATTCACTTTACTAGTTATCATTTTGGAGTAGGAACGTTCTTTTGGTACCAGTTAGCATCAAGACAAGTTTGAAGGTGGTAAAAAAAAAAAAAAAAAAAAAAAAAAAAAAAAAAAAAAAAACGAAAAAGAAAAGGAAAAAAAATAAAAGGGAGGGAATGTTATGTACCTCATTAGAAATAAAAATTGAAAATTGCAGATGAGTCGAAAAGAGTGAACATATTAAAAAAAAAAAAATCCGAATGGCTACGCATTGACACAACAACAAAAAAAAAAAAAAGACCTACAGGTTGATAGTTACCCATACATGTGTCTCTGCATCTATGCTTCCGCATACATATGTTTTTGAATGTGTATATTTGCACATAGCAAATACATAGAAATCATCCTATTAAATAATTTAAAAGACGCAAAATAAAGGTAATGCAATATCTTTTTCAAGTTTATCATAATAATGCAAATACCAAAAATGGCTAAAACACAAAATTTTCACCTAAAACCTCATCCATGGTATACCAAAACCACCTAAAGACAGCCCCCTTTCATCTTGGTACAGCATTATTATCTTTTTGCAGTTTTGGATCATTTCAGCTTTCCCAAAAAATATTTATTGGATTTCAATAGTTGGTACACCGGGAGTTTATTCTTTCAAGAAATAGAAAAGTACAATCTTGTTATTTTCTGTAGTACCATACAGCATCAAGATTGAGGCAGTGACCAAATCAGATGCTGGACCATAGTTATGTGGGATATATCTGAATTGAAATCATAGGCAAGTAGTTGCGTCACAACAGCTATGAACATCTTTTTTTTTTTTTATGGGAACTATGAACATCTTTGAGAACCGCTAATTCTAACCATAAAGTCTCCTGAATTATCAATCAATAGGTTAAATACTTCAGGAGTCCATAACGCATTCCATGACCAATTTGACTATAGAGCGGGAGCATCAGCAGTGACTGCAACCTTCACTGTGAGTTTATCAGTCCATTCAGTGGCTTTCCCAAACCTGGTTCATTTCAAAGAAAGTACAAATGAGTCAGTCAGAGCACAATAGTTTTGTCTCTCTTTTTCTTTTTTCATTTAATGACTCTAACCATTTTTTTTAAAGTTATTTTTTCTATACAAAAATTTCAGGATACTGAGAAACACTCTTCAACTCTACGCTGTTTTAATCATAAAATTCATGATTATGGTTAGAGCCCCATTACCTGATACAGGAATGGGATCATAAAACTCATTTCAGCTATGTGGTCTTCATAGGAACCAACTATCAAGCAGCTACATTTGCTGATTTTAGGTGTCCAAAAGTACTACCTCTTCTGTTTGTTGTATAATGTTGTTAGTCCCTTAGTGATGCCACATGTCTGGACTCTAACCACACCCTCTGTATAAGTCATAGGTGAAGGATCAACAGCTGCAAGCATGGTTGCTATTTATAAAACAGGGTTTTTTATATTATTCTTATACTGATTAAAAAAAAAACAGCATGGTTGCTAAATCATGAAGATAAACTCCAACATCAAGGCAAAAACTAGCATCAGTAAGTTAAACAGTTACCTATCAACTCACTCAGTTTCTTCAAGTCTTTAAAAAAAAAAAAAAAAAAAAAAAACTGCCTTTTATGTTGTATGCATCGTGGTGATATGATAAATAAACGTCTAAGATTTTGCAAAGTACTGAGCAAATTTTCCATCTAACCTTGACAACTTCTCTCTATCAGCATCTATAATGTATCAAAATAACAAAAACAAAAGATCAAAGTGAAAGAGGAAAAAAAATATAATCAAATTACAATTTTGAAGTTTTCATTTCATCTTCTGATTGGCAACTCTACGTATTTCCCAAGGCATGCACTAAAAAAGGAAAGCAAATACAACATCACTGTCATAGTGGTGACTCTAGAGAGGCACTATGAAGAAATTGCAAGATTCAAACACAAAGTCTGATGCATTTGCAACTCTTGAAGCAAAAATTTCCTACAATTAATATTTTTATACCTATTCTGTAATATCTCACGCAAGGATACAAATACTGCCTTGGGATAATTTTCTCAAAGAAGAAAAAAATATAGAGACCTCATTTATACTAAATTCAAACAAAAAAATTTTGATGGAAAAAAAATTTCATTAATCAAGATAATGTACAACAGTTCAATGAGCAGCAAATACAGAAACAAGCCTTGCATTCACCCAACAAAAAATGACCCTACAGCCCAACCATAGAACTAAAAGTTGCAAATAGCAAGCACAAGACCAGGTCCATCAAAGCATGCAAGTACTGGATTCTTCTTTCAATGGCTTAAGTACCATGCAAAAAATGAGTGGTTGCTGACAAAATGAAGCCCTTGGTGAGGTACTTATAAAAAAAAACAAGCTACCATCAGCCTAATCATTTTCACAAACACCTTCACAGCTTTTCAAGGGTTATCATTGCTTCTCTTCACAAGTTGCTTAACTTAGTCCCCAACTGTAGTACATTTCAATCAGAGAAAGGAAGCTTTCAATACAATTGTTGTGCTACATAGTAACGCAAAATGAAGGAAGTCGGAAGTACACTGGAATTTTTGCTGCAACTCCACCACTATCTTTTCATTTTCTATGGAAATCATTAATAATTTAACACAAACTCAAAAAAGAGCTCCAGCTTTAGCAAGAAATGACTTCTTTGGGAGTGATAAGCAGGTTAATTTCTTCAATCACATCTACACCAAATTTCTCCCTTTCTAAAGAATGCACGATATGAGCGTTCTCTCCAATAGGTTGGTTGCCTATCTTAGATCTTCCCATTTCAAAAATTAAGGAAAGGAAAAAGTAGGGAAATACCATGCAAGAGTGATGTTGAAGTTGTAGCAGAAATCTGAAAGAGATAGAGAGCAATGCTAAAGGATTTTAGTGGAAAGGAGACAATGGAAGGACTTAAGGAGAGCAGTGAATGTGTTGTTGGTGGGTAATTAACTGCCATTGAACAAAAAAGTGTCTTTGTGAAATATGACGTTGCTTGATAATTGATCCTTAGATTCGGTCTTGACAGATGAATTGCATCCGTTTTAAAACAGGAGATAACAGCGGGAAAGATAATAGCTGGAGGGGTGCCAGAACTGATGGATTCTAACAAATAAAGAAGCAATACACAATTGCAGACTTCAACAAATCTCAAAATGACAGCAGATTTTATAGGACGTGAACAAGATATGGTCATGCCTATCCATGTACCATGTGCAGGACCTGATTCACAAGTTCTGAAAATCAATTACTGCAGTGCATATGAAAAAATTATATTTGCCACTGCTTTAAACCAACAGTGGAAAATATAATCTCTACAACCAAAATACAAAGGAAAACCATACACTAATTTACAAGATAGAGAGGTTTATAGAAGTACGAAATATGAAATAACTTAAATATTATATGTACATTGCATAGAACATTTTGCATGACCCGGAAAATTTTAAAGCAAAAAAAAAAAAAAAAAAAAAAACCTTTTACCCTTTTTCAAAGGTAGTACAATATACAACTCTATAAGTGCAAAGCAGTGCAATGGAATTGATTGCATGAAGAAGGGATAAGAAATATTCATGATTAAGATTGCCACCCTTCTCCAGTTCTCCTCTACTCATCTTTGATGAAAAGGAACTGTAGAATTGACAAACACATATCATACACAACCTCTAGACTTCCTAGCTAGACCTACCTTTTTTTTTTCTTCTTTTTCATTTCAAAGAAGTATTAACATACTGGATAGCGAACTTTGATGCAAGTTATTGAGTTGACAAACAACCTCAGCATAAGTGTCTTCAAACTGACACAGCCCCTATCTAAAGGACCACCTCCAATAAACTTGTTTGCAAAATCCACTTCAAGAGCTTCAATGGAATGATCTTCTAAGAAGCCTGAATTTCAGACCTACAAGAATAAGGAAAGACAACATTAAGGTAACTGTTTGCCTTTAAATTGAAGGAATTAAATTAGATTAAGCTAGCATTGATAATTGATCATCTAAATAAAATTATCTAATACATCTATTCATTGTTACCTCAAAACAGCATAGAGGAATTCTCTATGTAGTCCTTAATCTTTCTCTGGTCTGTTTTCCTCTTTGGTGGGTACAGACCATGATGGAGAATTCTGGCCCAACTTAGGAATTTTTCTTGAGTTGGGCTTAGGCTGGGGGAACCAAATAATCTGGGATAGGGACAATTGGGCTCATCCAAATCCAAATGAGAGGGCAGCTGCGGACTTAAAAAAGTGTTGTTGGGCCTTTGAGTCCAATAGCCTACATAGCAAGGTAACCCGGTTTGGTCCACTTTGGAAAGTACCAAATTCCCATCACAATTAGCAGCAGAATACAGCTAGCTGTGACTGTGATAGGAGTATAGGACTAAAACTGATTAGATTTCTTTACATAGGAACAGAACGGGTCACTTAGGGTACTGAATATGACAACATTGACAAACCCATGCTTGTTTTGATCAATATCAAACAACCCTAATTGTGTTTTCTTTGTTGCTTAGGTTCTGCCTATTTCTCTTTGACCATTAATTATTATATTAAAATTTAATACTTGCTTGTAGTATAGTATTTTCTAGTATTTATTTCTCATCAAGTCCACCATTAAGATATATATTTCTTTTATCTATCAATAACAATTTACTACAGTGAAATTTTTAATGATCCTAGACTTATCCTTTTTACTATGAGTCCAAAAAAATTCAGAAAATTCCTTAAGCAGTACAAACAACAACAACAAAAAAAAAAAAAAAAAAGAAGAAAGAAAGTGTTAGTTGAGATTCAAAACCAATTTGCTAGAACAAATTGGAATTTACAGGGCCCACCATCAAGTAAAGAAAGAAACAATCAGGACTGAGGAGGGAACATGCTGAAATGTCCAAAATTGACCTCAAAGATGTAAGATCAAACTGAGCGTGAAGTACGCACCATGATAGAGATGTTGCTAAATGAATCAATCACACAGCAATCTGGGTGATCCACCAATTATCTGTCCAAGAACAAGTTTTTTATTAAAGAAAACTTAAAGACTGTTCATTATTTTTGTTGTGACTTTCAGATAAAATAAATGAATACAAAGAGACATGTAAAAACAAACTATGGATTATGTTATCAGCTAAAATCAGAACAAAAGTTTCCTCAATTTTATTTTTATCAAATATCAAAGATTTCCTCAATTATCAAAATTTCTAATAAAATGCGCCTTCCATTTGATACCAAAATAAACACGTGAGCTCTCCAAAGATCCCATCTTCTTCTCAGAATCCTCTTCTTAGAGGCTCATAAGACAATTAACATGATTGCTTTTTGGCTAAACTTCAAGTAATTAAGCTATGACATTGGACAAGTTGTCAACTACATTTCAGGCATTCTAGAATCAGAAGACTAAAGCAATGCTAAACCTTTTTTAGCCTTTTCTTTTTGGTGTTTGTTGTTTTTTGCTTAGAAAGATTTAAAACTATAACTTCCTCCAACCCCGCCCAATCTCTTACCATATGAGCTCATGTCTAATTGGCTACAAATACACTGCAGTATAAAATAAAATAAAATAAATTAAAAAACTCAGAATTAACCTATGGATCTACAAATCGTTACAAGATTATCACTTGTTAATACCTGCTTACATACGTATACTGTACATTTACATGCATGTCTATCTGTAGGAATTTTTAGTTTTTAACACTAAAATCAACTATATTGATTCAACTTATAGTATGAGAATTTTTATTATAACAAATTACGGGGAAAAATGTTTTGAATATTTATAGTTCATAAATTAAGTGAGGTTTCCACGCATTTTGGATGCATTTTGATGAGTCAGAAGAATATATGGACTTACAAATTATCATTGTATTTTGGCAAAAATGCAAAACTGACCATCTAACTTTCATATTTTTTTCATTTCAGTCCTTTAACTTTAAGTTTTGTCAATTCAGTCTTCTAACTTTCAATTTTTGTCAATGCAGGACTCCGTTAGAACTCAGTTAGGGGCTGCCGTTAAATGAGCCAAAACGACGTCGTTTTTTTTTTTTTTTTAAATTTTTTATAATAAATTTCAGAATTTAAAGTAAAAAAAAAAAACCAATTCAGAACCCCATCACCGAACTCCAGTGACAGTGCATAATATTAAAAAAAAAAAAAAATGAAAAACAGATCAAGGTTTCTTTTAAACAAAAGCACTTATACCAGAAGAAAGCCTTAAATGTTTTTAATTTTCCAACCCACAATATAAATCCTTAAATACTCCAGCAGAAACCCATCTAAAAGAAGATGTAGAAAACCAAAAACAATATTCAACAGAAGACTGAAAGACAATGATAAATTACAAAAACAAATGTTATTTTCAGAATCTACAATCATAAAGAAATGAATGTACGAAGTGTACTATTCATTTGAATCTTGCTCCAAAGCTCTCTTGCACAGATCATCCCCCCTCTCTTGCATGGAGGACAGTGGTGGGCGATGGTTTGGGTTTCTGACGTTGCTCTCTCTGTCTTGCAAAGATTGGTGGATATGGCCACCGTTGCATGATATCGTTCATCTGGGTTTGCCAACATTTGACCGAGTTCCTTCTCCTCCCACCATAAATTCATATGGGTTTGTAAGGTTGAATTTAATCAACCATCTTGTTGGCTTTATTCCGTGCCAAATTTGCTTGTATTTCAGCAATTAGTAACCCTGTATTTAGGTGGGATTATTGTAAGGGTAGTGAATGAGATAGTGTGTTGAAATGCTCAAGATTGTGCAAGAAAAATAGAGACTCGCGACTGGATCTCGCGGGTTACTCGTGGCTTGAAGCCGCCAGAAGATACACACATGCTAGGCATGCCAAAAGTTGAAGCGTCATACTAGTTGGAGCACTACAAGACAAAATAGGACAACTGGCCGTTCTGTTATCTCGTAGCTAGATCTCGTGACTCAGTCAAGCCGCGAGGCCAAGCCGTGAGCTAGCCCTGTTTTGAAAAACCTGACTCTTCACATTCCATTCTCACCCCAGTATAAATACCTCTTATACCCACGAAAGAAAGAGAGCTTCCAGAGATAATTTTGAGAGAGAAACCCTAGAGTAAAACAAGATTGATTCATCCACAATCTTCACATAAGAGACTCTTCAAATTCCTCAACTCTCTTCCTCTCCATTGTTAAATTCTTGAGAGGCCTTTTACCAAAACCTTTTCTCACCATATCCATTACTGTGAGATGGCTGTTTGGTATTCTGGGAAGCAGTTAGGAAGGAACCAATTTACATTGGTTGATGCAATGGTCAAGTAGCGGAATCCGGGAAGCTAGAAAAGAAATAGGTTCGGCGCAACCTTGTTGGAGCAAGAAGCTTGGAGGGCTTAGGTACACTGGGTAGATTAAGCTTGGAGGGTCTATTACTGCTCATATATCTCAACTACATTTTCTAGTGAATTACTTACTGCTTGGAGGGCGGCGGAGAGGTTTTACGCCGAGGGCTTTGGTTTCCTCTTCGATAACACATCGTTGTGTTGTCCTTGTATTTGCTTCTTCCTTCCCCTAATCTTTGCCTTTTATTTTCTATTGTGGATGTGATTTTAATTAGCTTAGATTGTTTACCAATTCTGTTTATAGCTTGTATTCATTTTCCGCACACTAGTTGTTTGTCATTAAGCTTGAATTGGTTATTTTGTAATTGGGGGTCTAAACGTTCAAGGGTATTTTATACACTATTTGAACTTTCAATTGGTATCAGAGCGGGTACACTTTTAGTGGTTTCATTACCATAGTGTAATCCTTGACCCCCTATTGAGATGTATCGGTCTCAATCCCTAAATGCACCTCTATATTTTGATGGTAGTAATTATGCTTTTTGGAAGGTTCGCATGAGAGCATTTTTGTGTTCCATTGATGAATCAATTTGGGATACTGTTGATATAGGTTGGACCAGGCCTGAGGAAGCCAAATCCACATGGGATAAGGCAGCACTCACCGCATCTAATGCTAACAGTAAAGCACTTAATGCAATTTTCTGTGGTCTGTCTCCAGATGAGTTTCATAGGATTTCTCACATTACCGTTACCAAAGAAGCATGGGAGATATTGGAGACCACCTACGAAAGCACGAAGAAAATGAAAGATACCAAGCTGCAGATGTTGACCACTCGGTTTGAGGAGCTCAAAATGAGTGAGGATGAGTCCTTTGACTCTTTCTATAGCAAGCTAAATGAGGTGGTTGTCAGCAAGTTCAATTTGGGAGAGACAACGGAGGATTCTAAAATAGTAAGAAAGATCCTTCGATCATTGCCGGAAAGTTTTCGTGCCAAAGTGACAGCGATTGAAGAGAGCAAGGATCTTGATGACATCAAAATCCAAGAGCTGATTGGTTCTCTTCAGACTTATGAAATGTCGTTGCCCAATCAACGGAAGAGCAAATCTCTTGCTCTTAAGACCATTAATGAAAAATTGGAAGTCCATGACTCATCGGATGAAGATGTGGTTGACAAAAATGTTGCATTCCTTGTGAAAAATTTCCGAAAATTCTTGAAATTCAGGAATAATGGAAAATTTGGTGATAAAGGGAAATTCCAAAGTTCAAGAAGGGAGAAAAGGGAATTCAAAATGAAAGATGGAAAAGAATCCCAATCTACACAAGGTGTCACTTGTTTTGAATGCAACGGACATGGACACTTTAAGAAAGAATGTCCGAATTATTTGAAATCGAAAGGCAAGGTGTATGCCACGACACTGAGTGACTCGGATTCATCCAACTCAGATTCTGAGGAAAGTTGTGACGGAGAAGGAAATTATTCTGCATTTATGACAATTGCCCATGTTGAGTCTTCAAACGAGTTGAATTTGCTTGTACGAGAACTTGGAGAATATAGTGATGAAGAATCATTGGGAGTTGTTAAAGAATCAGATGCTGAAGAAGATGAAAGCACAGCCAATCTTCAAGAGAATTATAACTCACTCCTGGAGAAGTCGGGTGAGTACACAAGGGTGGTTAAGGCAGCTGTGAGAAAGATGAAGAAGGCAGTGAAGGACTATAAAAGTCTCCTAATTCGCTATAAGGAGGCCAAATGTGAGATAGAAACACTGAATGATGAGCTGTCAGAAGCCTACATAAAAGTGAGATTTCTTGAGTAAGAGGTTGTGCAAGCAAATGCTAAGATAGAGAGGGTCACCACCAAGAAGCTAGATGATGTTATTTCATCTCAAAAGAACTTTTCAGACAAATCCGGGTTGGGATATACCAGAGGGAGTAGCTTATCTGACAATATCACTAAAGAAGTGAAGTTTATAAAGGCCAAAGAGTCAGTTGAAATTGGCCCTACTGCTGAGAAGCCCAAGATAGAGGAGAAGAGGAATGTGGAGAACCAACGGATGGTGAACAACCCCCGTAATCAATCTGTGGGCAGGTTTGAATCCCGAGCCAACTCTCGTCCACAATCACAAAGAGGTCCTAGATCGAACTATGTGTGTCATCACTGCGAACTTCAAGGGCATACTCGGCCAAATTGTCAAAAGCTGAGAGCCATGAATAATGCAACTGCTCCAAGGTCACGAGGACCTAGAAATGACAGGAGAAATTGGGCTGGTGAACCATTAAGAGATCAAAGTGGTGATCCCGAAATGATGGACGTGATAAAGATGATTGGTGCTTTCACAAACTGCTTGGAAAGCTTCGCACGAAGGTTTGAAAGCCCTAACTCTCGTACCCAATCCTATAAGGAAATCACCCCAAACGCAAGTGACGTGTGGGTGAAAAATGGTACTCATGCATAAGAATTACAACATGTCCATACATCAATACTTCCTATGCTTTGTGACTTTGTTTGATTGTTTGCTTATCTATTGTGTGGGTTGAAATTTGTTTGTTTGTTTTTGCGTTCTATCATTTAAATTTTTTTTAAATGTTGCTTTTGATCAATCTTTTCCTTCTTTTGTGTCAAAAAGTTTGATCGACATTGTTGAGTTTTTGTCTCAAAACTTGTTTTGTCTTGTACCTTTGTGCTAATGGCTTTGTGCATTTACGAGTGTAGCTTGTTCCTTTGCACTCTTATCACTGTAGAAAAAATCTTGAAATCTATGTGACTGTTGTAAATAGATCTTCAAACTTGTCATGAATGATTAGTGAATGGTTATGTTGATCTTGAGACATGCATAAACTTGTGCCTATATATCTTCTCACTCCTTAATTTTGTTTTTGCCAAAAAGAGCTCACCAAATGTAAATCTCCAAATGAAAAGAGATATTGAGCTGCAAAAGCCTGTCGCACATACTAGTATTCGACTAGGAAAAAAGGAAAGCGACAAAAAAAAAAGAAAAAAGTGAATGATTATTCAAAAAGCCAGAGGCTATCTCATCAAGGTGAAATATCAAATATCACTCTCACAATGAGAGATGATTGTCTCAAAAGGATAAAAAAGATCAAATGTTATGATTGAAAGTGGAGTCAAATGTAAAGCTCCAAATTATGTAATCAAGTCTTGTGGGAGGTCATATATGCATACTTCTATAATTGAGATGGGTCATATGATCTAGTACTAATTGTGTATGCCTTGGTTGAATTGATCATTGAAGTTTCACATTAGACTAAGGACTATCTCATTGTTGATACCCACACACAACACGCAAGTTTATGTTCAATGAATGCCATATTCATTTGTGTGATTGTACTTGATAAAATGTGTTTTCACATGCTCAATCTTTGTTGATTCAAACTCAAAAAGATTTTTGAGTGTTTTAGTTGTTTTTGGAAAGTATTTTGTTCTTCAAAAACTGAAAATTTCAAAAACAGTGTTGCCCTGTTTTGGCGCCTCAGTCGCGGGTAAGTCAAGTCGCATGCCACAGTCGCGAGCTCACGAGTCAGTTTTGGCGACTTGTTCACGAGTGGAAGGTCCAGTCGTGAGGGGTACACAGAGATTTTCGAGGCTTAGCTCGCGACTCCCTCGCGAGTGAGACTTTCAGTTGCGAAAAACACTTAGCAAATTTTTCAAAACTTTTGGCTTGAAGTGTTATGGCGGGTGTATCTGGCGACTATCTGGCGACTTAGCTCAGCCGCGAAAAACGCGTGTTTTGCATAGTGAGGGCAGTTTTTTTTTAAAAAAATTTAGTTTTCCCTCAAAATTTTGTGACTATTCACTTTCTCTCTCAACTGTCTCTTTCCGAAACACTCCGTGTCACCCTCTTCGAACTCTATTTTTGCTTCATCTCAACTCAAAATCCTCAAGAAAAAGGTATGGGTTTTCATTCTCACACTCTGTATTTCTTGTTTTTGAGCTTTTCCCTCTTGATTATATGTGTTGATATTCTGATTTGCATTGGGTTAGTGTTTCGGTATTGTTCTCTATCTGTGCTTAGCTAGTTGAGACTCTTGGTTTTTATGAACTTGTTTAGGTTGCTAGATTTGTTCTTTATCATTGTCTTTCTCTTAGCTTAGGGTTTGTTGACTGACTTATACCCATCTTGTTTGATCTTATTTTAGTGTGTTGTTTCAAAATGTTTGGGTTTTGTTTGTTAGGTTTTGTTGATTTGATTTTGTGGTTGTAGATTGTATGTGTGCTTCTGTCTTAAGTATTTTGTGTCATCTCATTCTCATCAAAATATGTCTCATTGACATATGTTTGTCATTTGGGTGATATTATACTCTGTAGCATTAGAACTCTTCTGCAGATTGTTGGTTGTTCTTGAGTATCTACCAATGGGTACACTCTTTTGAGTTGTTGGTTTAAGTTTTGAGGCTTTTCCTTTATACAGCCATCTTTGGCCTTGTTGCTCTACACTCATCTCTTTATGACACTAACAAAGTACTGATTTGTTTTACACATGTACTGTACTTTGTTGTTGTGGCCTTTTCTGCTTGTTTACATATGACTCCTTCATCCCCAAAGAAGAAAACACCTGCCAAGAAAGCAGATAAGAGAATGAAAATGGACCCTAATCTGTTTAGGTCTGTTTCCCATTTTGAGAGATATAAGAATTTTTTCTTAAAGGCAGGAGTCATACAAGAAAGGTTTGTGGATTTGGAGGACTTGAGAAACACCTTTATCCCTAGTTGTTTTGAGGGGAGAGGATGGGACAAGCTGCTGAGTGATTTACCAATTGTGTGTGAACCCCTGATTAGGGAGTTTTACTCCAATTGTGATAAAGGAAGAAGAGTTGAGCTGCTGGGTTAGAGGAACAGAATTTACCTTAGATGCACATCACATTGATGATGTGCTAGGTCTTGAGGGGTTAGAAGATCATGAGTTCATCAACTATAAGGATAGGATGCTTTCTATAGAAATTGTACAGCAGAGGATTGGTGGACAGACAGAAGGGAAATGCCTTAATACCACAACCTTTCCAGTGGACATGAGGTGTCTCACTATTATCATGATGTTTAAACTGTATCCTATAAAGAAGTTGACTACAATTAACAATGCCAAAGCTATTTTTCTGATGGAGCTCAAGGAAAAGGCATTCATTGATATCAGCTCCCACATATTTGATACTATTGTGGATGAGACTAGAACCACTTCTAGGCCTAAACTGATCTTTCCTAGCCTACTCATGAGGATTTTTAGAAAGAAGGGTGTTGCAATTCCTCGAGACATCAGTCCCATGTCTACACCTTCAGCAATTAACAAGCAAACCTTCAAGAGGATAAGTGTTCGTCTTCCAAGTGAAGAAGATGAAGGTGATGAAGGAGAGGGTATCCCAATGGAGACTGAGGCAGAGGCAGTAAGTCAGGCATCAACTTCAACACCCAGAAGGAGTGGCAAGAGGACTAGAGCATCAACTTCTTCAGATATACCTCCAGATGCATTTCAGGTCATTTTGAAAAGACTTGATGGAATCAGAGAGGTCCAGACCGAGCAGTCTGAGAAGATAGCAGCCATGCAGGACCAGCTTGATGTTCTATCAGCAAAATTTGACAGTTTCACCACACATCATGGGTAGTGACCCTTTGGCCATTCCTGTAAAAAAGGGGGAGAAGTTTCTTTTGGAGCAGCCCTTGAGGGGGAGTACTAATTTGAGGGGGAGCAGTCAAAAACTGTGTTTATCTTGTTTACTTGGTTTACTTTATATATATATATATATATATATATATATATATATTATTAATGTTTTTAAGTATATAATGTGGTTTGTACCCATGTTGCTTTTGTAAGCTTTTAAGGTTTGTTTTCTTTATCCGTAGGCTTTATGGTCTGTACCATGCTTTATGCAGCCTTTATACTTTGTTAAATCAGTACTTCTAACTAAATGTCATGCATTTTCTTATTAAGTACTGTCACTCTTGTACCCTTGTAGGATTGTTCCTAGATGCATATACTTAGTGTATTATGCATTGGTTGAGTGTTGGGCATACAAGTAACTTGCATTGTTCTTGTTAGCTTGTATGTTCAAGTGTTCATTCTAAGTGTGAATGAGCATTGTGGTCACTACCTTGTAATGATTGCTTGTTTGATCAAGCCATGGTCTGTTTCTTAACTCCATATTTGCTTGATCACATCTTGCCTGCTTCATATGCATTTCATACTTTTCTGCATACAATGATTATGGTGTATTGTTGTGTTTCAGGAGATTCATGTTCATATGATTCAAGAGCATCACAGTTTCTAGAGTTAGGTGTAAGTGAGTTGTGCTCAACTGTTCCCAACTCACATATTAAGTCTAGAGTCTGTTTTAGGGTTTTGTCACGGAATAGCCAAAGGGGGAGATTGTAAGGTTGAATTTAATCAACCATCTTGTTGGCTTTATTCCATGCCAAATGTGCTTGTATTTCAACAATTAGTAATCCTGTATTTAGGTGGGATTGTTGTAAGGGTCGTGAGTGAGATAGTGTGTTGAAATGCTTAAGATTGTGCAAGAAAAACAGAGACTCGCGACTAGGTCTCGTGGGTTACTCACGGCTTCAAGCCACCAGAAGATGCACACGTGCCAGACATGCCAGAAGTTGAAGCATCATGCTAGCTGGAGCACTACATAGGACAACTGGTCGTTCTGTTATCTCGCGGCTGGATCTTGTGACTCAATCAAGCCGCGGGGCCAAGCCGCAAGCCAGCTCTGTTTTGAAAAACCTGACTCTTCACATTCCATTCTCACCCCAGTATAAATACCCCTTATACCCACGAAAGAAAGAGAGCTTCCAGAGATAATTTTGAGAGAGAAACCCTAGAGTAAAACAAGATTGATTCATCCACAATCTTCACATAAGAGACTCTTCAAATTCCTCAACTCTCTTCCTTTTCATTGTTAAATCCTTGAGAGGCCTTTTACCAAAACCTTTTCTCACCATATCCATTACTGTGAGAGGGTTGTTTGGTGTTCTGGGAAGCAGTTAGGAAGGAACCAATTTACATTAGTTGATGCTATGGTCAAGTAGTGGAATCCGGGAAGCTAGAAAAGAAATAGGTTCGGCCAACCTCGTTGGAGCAAGAAGCTTGGAGGGCTTAGGTACACTGGGTAGATTAGACTTGGAGGGTCTATTGCTGTTCATGTATCCCAACTACATTTTTTAGTAGATTACTTACCGCTTGGAGGGTGACGAAGAGGTTTTAGGCCGAGGGCTTCGGTTTCCTCTTCGATAACACATCGTTGTGTTGTCCTTGTGTTTGCTTCTTCCTTCCCCTAATCTTTGCCTTTTATTTTCTGCTGTGGATGTGATTTTAATTGGCTTAGATTGTTTACCAATTCTGTTTATAGCTTGTGTTCATTTTCCGCACACTAGTTGTTTGTCATTAAGCTTGAATTGATTATTTTGTAATTAGAGGTCTAAACGTTCAAGGGTGTTTTATACACTATTTGAACTTTTAGGGTTTGCCTTAGTTTCTTGATTTTAATGTTTTTTGCACTTTGGTTTTGATTTCTTTTTGGTCAGGGGAAGTTTCTCTTTCTTTTTTTTCTTTTTTTTTAATTTTTCTTTTTTTTTTAATTCCAAAAAAAAAAAAAAGGCAAAACGGCGTCGTTTTAGGAGTTTTAACGGCAGCCACTAATTGAGTTGTAACGGAATCCTGCATTGACAAAAATTGAAAATTAGAGGACTGAATTAACAAAACTGAAAGTTAGAGGACTGAAATGAAAAAATGTGAAAGTTAAAGGGTCAGTTTTGCATTTTTGCCTTGTATTTTTATTGGGTTCATTAACAAGGCGAACATTTGACTTTGGCCAAGACCAAAGCTTGACAAGATTCATGTTGGCATAATCACAAAACAATTCCATCAAAAAAATAAATGATAGAGCTTCATGTGAGGCTAAACATAAAACACAAAAACTAGCACTGGCATGTTCATTTTTTCTTTGGTTACCCAGTTCATACCAGATCGCGAAACATATAGTTTTATGGACCTGAAAAGTCACCTTTGTACGTCCCGCATGCCGCAGGTGCAAACTATTCTATTAGAGAAGTTTGTACTGCTCTTCAATTCAATGGATATAATTTCATCAGTTGCTTTATGGAGAACTATGTCAACCTCTTGTAATTGAGGTGATAAAGGAAGCTCAAAGGCGAGGGGCATGAATATCAACCCATTCTGAGTAGGATACAAAGGAAATGCACCCCTCTGCAAAAACCAGGACAACTTATAAGTTTCTAATTGCATGAATCCAAATAGTACAACTAGAAAACTAAAATTTATCAGGTGCATAACTGCATATACGACCGCCCAAAGTGCCAGTAACATTCATTAAATCGAATCAAACAAGATCCCTTGGGCCAAAGCCATGTGATCAGATGATAATACATTCCGATATATCATATTTCTTAAAACTACTGAATCCAATACATTTCTTTCATGGAAAAAAAAAACAATGGACTGGAGTCAACCGCTTTGAAGCATACAATACCACATACCAAATTCTGTTTGTTTACAATATCACCTTAACATGACACCTTGATCAGGGACATTTGCAATTTTGTGTTAACTTCGTGCATGTATATGGTATCATATGAGGGGAAAAAAACTCACAAAGTTTTATTTCTTGTCTTTTTTCCCCACTAAAAATACCTACATTTATTCATATAGGGCTCACCTTAGCAAAATCTTCTTCACGAGAAGGTTTCATAACATATCCAACAATCACGACACTGTTACCAATTGCCTGCTTGCAATGCAAAACATATAAATAAATAAAAAGAGTGATAAATGTGTGTAACAAAAGAAGGTACCCACAGGTGTACTTATTAATAAAAAAAGGTAGTCATACGTGAATGATACTTGTAGCAATCAAATTCTGAAGTTATTTTTTTTTAAAGTAAAACAATTATATTCAAGAGAGGAGAATGTTTGAATACAATGTGTGCAATGAAATACTCCTAAAAAAAATTAGGATCTAAGATTCAGAAGATCTATAAGGTCTAGAAAAGAGGATGAAGGGACACTACCTAGATTAGTCATCCAATCATACAGGGGTTTTAAAAAAATTGTTCAATAACATGATTAGGGTGCCTGGCACTATTAAAAGTTCTTAATTCTTTTTTTCCAAAGTGGCCACCGTAACATTACACATAGCAGTGTTTCAAGTATCCTTTGGTGGCTTGGGAGAAGGTGTGTTTACCATTAGAACTAGGTGGTTTGGGGATCAGGAAGTTAGTGCACTTTAATAAAGCCCTGTTAAGGAAATGGTTATGGAGGTTTGGAAGAGAAGGCACTCACCTTTGGAGGAGGGTTATTGCAACTAAATATGGAGAGGGTCAAGGGGGTGGACTACTAAAGCATGTAGAAGGGCCCACGGATGTGGTCTGTGGCGTGGTATTCATGATGGATGGGAGAGTTTCTCCAAACATGTGGCCCTAGTGGTAGGTGATGGCACTCGTATCCTTTTTTGGCATGATAAGTGGGTTGGAGAGAACACACTTAAAATGCTCTATCCTCAGTTGTATATGTGTTCTAATGACAAGGATGCTTGCATTTCTGATGTATTATGCTACCGGGAGGGTGGAAATGATAGATTTTGGAATGTGAGATTTTACAGGGATTTTCATGAAAGGGAGTTAGAGGCTGCCTTCTCTTTCCTTAAGTTCATTCAATCTCGAATCCCTAGGGGTGTTGGGAGTGACACTTCTCATTGGTGTCTCAATGGGAATGACAAGTTTGATACTTGGTCCTATTACAATAACATTCGGGGTGCATCTGCCTCCAATTTTCCATGGAAGGGCGTTTGGAAAGTTAAGATTCCTAAGAGGGTGGCATTTTTTGTTTGGATAGCGGTTCATGGGCAGATCCTTACATTGGATAATCTTATGCTTAGGGGGCGCATTTTGGTGAATCGGTGTTGTATGTGCCATCGTAATGAGGAAACTGTGGATCATCTCCTCCTCCATTGTCCTGTAGCTCACTCACTGTGGGTTTACATGTATCAGATTTTTGGGATCCAATGAGTCATGCCAAGCTCTGTGGGTTTACATGTATGGTTCCTGGCTGTTTGATGTGGATTGTTTGGACGGAAAGAAACTGGCACTCTTTTGAGAATACTGAGAAATCTTTGGTTCAATTACAAGCTCTATGCCAGAAAACCTTATTTGATTGGTCTAAGTGTTGGGGCTTCTCGGATTGTGCTACTATCTTGGAATTTATTTCTTCTCTTAGTTGTGCACTTTAAGTTTTTTCTTGTTGTTTGATGTTGTTTGTTTGTTTGTTGCATTTCCTTGTGTTCACCATCATAAACACCTTGTATTTGCTTTCGTTAGTGTTAAAGTTTGTTTAATAATATTCTTATTCCCTATCAAAAAAAAAGAATTTCTTTTGTTTCTTTTTTTTTGATAAGTAGAATTGCTTTTGTATCTTACATCCGTTACAATGATGCATCTTCCTTGCCAGCATTCCAAAATCTGTTGCACAGTTTTTGGTAAAACACAAATTACTCCTAATAATGCAAATACAAAATATCAAATATCTTATGCCAAGAATAATGGAGTAAAAGATGTTCAATTGACTCCCCACTATTCTTGCACATACAACACCAACTAACAAGCATAATACTTCATTTCTGAAGATTGTCCAAAGTCTAAATTTTACCCAAGGTAAGCAACTTTACCCAAGGCACCTTAACACCCATATGCGTCTCCACAGAAATTGCACTTAGATAGACCCTCTTAGAGTATCATAATTCGAATGAATTTTAAAATTTCCATATTAAATCAATCTCTGTACTAACTGTTCCTATTCTTGACTAGACAAAAAATAGAATACAACAAATTAAAGAGATTGTCCATAGACTCTAGTTCCCAGTCCTAGAACAACTAAGAAAACTGAGGATTCCAACACCGAATACTTCTGTAATCTTCATTGACCAATAAGAAGCCATTGAAGCTTCCTTACCCACTGCCAATCTCAACAAACAGATCTGGAAAGAGGTCTTTTTAAAAGGAGAATCTCTACACCATAGGTGATACCAAAATGAACATGAGAACCATCCCCAGCAAGAAAATTCAGATGATTGGAAAGGAGTTCTGCCCTGCTCTAATACTCTCTCCCAAGCTCACCACTGACCACCTCCATGGTCCTATAAGGCTTTATTAAAACTAAAAGTACTCAATTTATGGACCCCCAAACCTCCCTCCTTTATTGATGAACATTTTTTACCCAATCTACTAAATAAAACTTAAGACTTATCGCCCATCTCTCCCTACAAGAAGTATCTTTGGACAATAATATAAAGCTAAGGCCCCAAGACATTTATAATAACAAAAACCTACACCCTTCAAGAACAATGATATAAACACCTATTCTTAAAAAATCTGACTTATCTGTTTCTACAAGTTATTTTTAAACATTAAAAATAAAAATTAATAAATAAACAAATAAGATCTTCCATAATTGGAACAGTGATAAAGGGGCAAAGTTACTTTTGAAACCTTTCTATTTATGTGGCATATGGTTGAAGGCAACTCTTCTAGCTTGTTCATAAAAATCATGCTTGAGTTTTCACATGCACTGCCACCTTCAGTAACTGTAAGCAAATGACCAAATAGACTAAGCAACGAGTTTAACTTTAATTGGTTATGCAGTCAAGAGAGACTATCAAATTCTGACCAAGTAAAAAGCACACATACATAGCAAGATGAATATGAAAGACAGAAAATGACTAGGCTCAAAATATAATTATGCCTAAAAATAGCACCCTATGCAGTATGAACACAGAAGAGGGAAGTGCGCACCATCTGCTGATTCTTGCCCAAGAGATCCTGCAATAGAACATCAAGCCAATTAGATGTTTGCAGTTTTCTTTCTGGTAGACACAAGAAAAACATATTACAAGGTCCAAAGAAGTTAAAAAATTTATAGGTCACTGTCATCCCATCAAGATAACTGATTTCCAGAATAGGACACTCCTGTACCATTGTCATTTGTAGCTATCAAGGCCACTGCAGTCTCTAACCCAATTTATGCATCCATCATAAAACCAAAAACTTCTCCTAAATTGCATATTTTTTTCTAAATAAGATCCCAAAGATCTCACACCAAGGTAATCGGAATTTACTAGATGGTTGTATTCTTTTATGTTAGACAAAGCTCTAGACACATTCCAAAGAGAGCTGAGCTCAATATTCAGTTTGAGACACCTAAAGTAGTATAAAAAGATAATACTTTCCAGAAAATCCAGTCTTATACTCTTATATATCCCAAGCCAAACAAAACTCTGAGGCTTTCATCATTGGGGAAAAATAGGTTTTGTGGTACTCACTGAGAACAACGATCAGCCAACCGCAATTGCTTAGTTTAGGAAAGAATTCCTTCTTCTTGTCAGAAACTACGTACAAAATACTGCCTCCAGTGTCACCCCAAGCTAGCATAATCTCATTTTTAGCATCATCTACAGAAGATGTATTCAAGATAAAACAATCAAACGAGTAAAGCGTTGCCAGCCTTTTAAGAAGACTCACCTATAAGAAGAAAATACAAATACATTAACAGCTTTTCGATCAGGATTAAAGAAATTCTGTCCGAATTTCAGTAGTGTCCTGAACCAGTAAAAGGACATTACAAGTAATTAGCATCTTAATACTTAACGCTAACAAAATGGAATAAAATTTGTAACCGAATAAATAACGATACTTATGAAATTGGGAACAGAGTTCAACATGTAATTCAAAATAAAAATTTTAAAATTTTTTTGAACAATGATAAGATTAGAAACTCACTTTTGAGTGTGTTATGGATCTCAAATAAATGAGAATGACAATAAATTTACATTATATTGATATATTTATATCTATCAGGAAAAAAAGTTCGATGTTATATGAGTAGCACAAGAAAAACTACCTTATCATCTGAGAGCCCCAAGTCATAAGAAATCCCCCGCAAAAATAAGGCGAAGCATGTTGGTCAATAGGACTTAATACTTTTAGAAATGCATGGCATATAAGACATCCATTTCTTAGAGAGTAAATTTTCTATGTTATCCTCTCTAAGTCAAGGATTCAAAACAAACTCTTATGAGGAAAAGAACACAGTTTAAGTTGCATTAATGGCAGGAAAAACACATGAAAAGATTTAGACTTTCCCCTTTATTGATCTACTATTTTTCTTTTAAGAATAAAAATATGTTTATACTAAATTTTTATTAATACGAAATCAAAGGAAAAAAAAAAAAAAAAAACTCATCAATAGAATTTAAACAAATTTATCAAAAGAGTATAATATTCAAGAAAATGAGAGAGATTGAAAGCCAGCAGAAAATTTAGACACTTTATTATGAATGGATCAACTACAAAGGATCCATGGCCAACCCTAAAATTTGGAACTAAGTCTGGGTGGTGGTGGTGGTGGTTGTTATTGTAAGCATGCAAGCAATAAAACACTTATAATCAATTCATGAGGATAATCAGAACCATTTGATTGACAAAATAAAAGATACCCAGAACACAATTTGTAGTTATATGTAAGGTTGAATTTAATCAACCATTTAATTGGCTTTATTCCGTGCCAAATTTGCTTGTATTTCAGCATTTAGTAACCCTATATTTAGGTGGGTTTGATGTAAGGGTAGTGAGTGAGATAGAGTGTTGATTGCTCAAGAGTATGCAAGAAAACAGAGACTCGCGGCTTGCTCTCGCGGGTGACTCGCGGCTTCAAGCCGCCAAACGCAGCACACGTGCCAAGCGTGCCAGAAGGTGAACAGTCATGCTAGCTGGAGCACTACAGGAAAAAACAGGACAACTGGGCATACGATTATCTCGCGACTGGATCTCGCGACTTAGTCAAGTCGCGAGGCCAAGCCGCGAGCCACCCCTGTTTTGTAAAACCTAACGTTTCACTTTCCTCTCTCACTCCAGTATAAATACCCTTTATACCCACAAATGTATGAGAGCTTCCAGATTGAATTTTGAGAGAGAAACCCTAAAGAAAAACAAGATTGATTCACCAATAATCTATACATTAGAGTCTCTTCAAATTCCTCAACTCTCTTCCTCTCCATTGTCAAATCCTTGAGAGGCATTTTACCAAAACCTTGTTCTCACCATATTCATCACTGTGAGAGGGCTATTTGGTTTGCTGGGAAGCAGTTAGGAAGGAACCAATCTACATTGGTTGATGCTATGGTCTAGTAGCGGAATCCGGGAAGCTAGAAAAGAAAAAGGTTCGGCGCAACCTCGTTGGACCAAGAAGCTTGGAGGGCTTAGGTGCACTGGGTAAATTAGGCTTGGAGGGTCTATTGCTGTCCATGTATCCCAACTACATTTTCTAGTGAATTGTTTATCGCTTGGAGGGCGGCGGAGAGGTTTTACGCCGAGGGTTTCGGTTTCCTCTTCGATAACACATCGCGTGTTGTCTTTGTGTTTGCATCTTCCTTCCCTTTTATCTTTGCCTTTTATTATCTGCTGTGGGTTGTGATTTTAATTTGGCTTAGATAGTTTATCCAATTCTATATTATAGCTTATGTTCATTTTACGCACACTAGTTGTATGACATAAAGCTTGAATTGGTTAATTTGTATATTGGGGGTCTAAACGTTCAAGGGGTGTTTATACACATATTTGAACTTTCATTATAAATACATAAAGGTTGAGTAATTGACCATAAAAAAAGTTTGTACACCTCAAATCAAAGAAAACCCAGAACGGGGTTGTAATAAAATATTGGGCAAAGAACAATGAAGTTGAAGAAGAGAGAGAGAAAGAGAGAAATACCGTAGGGATTTTGGAATGGCGGAGCATGCGGAGGAGAGAGTCAGCACCAGGTTGCAAGGATGGGTTTTCGTGTTGAGGAGAGTTAGATGCTAACACTACTGACTTGTCCAATATCACTCCTCCTGCAACGCCCATCTATCTCTGTGTATGTGTTTGTGTTTTGGTTTTGTTGCAGAGAAAGAGAAACGTTTAAACAAAAAGGAAAAGGTAATGCTAAAGAGGGAATCAACTGCAGGTTTCTCTTTTCTGGAAGCTTTTTTTGGATTTTTTTTATAAAATAACTATAAAACCCAAACTATGTTATTAGTTAGGCAAGTTTTGAAACAAATTTGGTTTCTAACAAATCGAGTCCAGAGGACTCGATTTTGGGGAGCTGAGCTGGACAAGCTGTGCACGTAGGCCTGGAAATCGAGTTCATTGGACTCGGTTTTTGTACATGGAAATCGAGTCTGCTGGACTCGATTTTTGTTCATAGAAATTGAGTTTTCTGGACTCGGTTTTTGTTCATGGAAATCGAGTCTGCTGGACTCGGTTATTGTTCAAACACCATGAAATAACTTAACCCCTGTTTGCTCTCCACAAAACAAAGCAAACCTCTTTGTGCCATAGGCCGGTCAGTCCCAGTGGCCTTCCAGAACCCAGCTCCAGTCACTCGGTTTGGTCGTGCACTATTCCTATATTTCCTGTCCCATGGGCAGTAGAAATACCACTCTTTCTCACCAGTAGCCGCCAGCTCTTTTGAAGAAAAAATTGACATGGTAACTATTCATTTGGTTCACTATTCATCAAAACTTGAACAAAATCATAACTACAGAAAGTTTATCCTCAAAAGTTTCAAGAAAGACAAAATCAGTTACAAAGCTCTAAGACTAAACATTACTTTGGAAAATATTATAGTACACAAAGCTTTCAAAGTACAGTGATGATGTTAGACTTTTGTTTGCTATCTGAACATGACATGAAACTTTACACCAAACTAGAGGGACTTCCTAGCTATTTGAATAGTTTTAACAGTGATTACAATAGATAATATCCTGATGCTTGTGATTCGGTATGCTTTGTTTTGTGGAGAGTAAAACAGGGGTTAAGCGGTATGCTCTGTTTTGTGGAGAGTAAAACAAGGGTTAAGTTTCATGCATGGTGTCTGTGTTTGAACAAAAACCGAGTCCAGTAGACTCGATTTCTACGAATAAAAATCCAGTCCAGCAGACTCGATTTCTATGTACAAAAACCGAGTCCAATGAACTCGATTTCCAGGCCTACGTGCACAGCTTGTCCAGCTCAACTCCCCAAAATCGAGTCCTCTGGACTCGATTTGTTAGAAACCAAATTTGTTTCAAAACTTGCCTAACTAATAACATAGTTTGGGTTTTATAGTTATTTTATAAAAAAATCCGCTTTTTTTTAAGTTTTTAAAGTTGAAACCTTTGCACATTGGATTTTTTTTTTAAATAACTATAAAAGCCAAATTATTTTATTAGTTAGCCAAGGCATTTTTTTTCAGAAATAACCATAAAAATCAAACTATTTTGTTAGTTAGCAAACCTTTAAAACAATTTTGCTATCTAACAATTCGAGCACGTTGTAAGGTTGAATTTATTCAACCATCTAATTGGCTTTATTCCGTGCCAAATTTGCTTGTATTTTAGCTTTTAGTAACCCTGTATTTAGGTGGGTTTGTTGTAAGGGTAGTGAGTGAGATAGAGTGAAGTTTGCTCAAGAGTGTGCAAGAAAACAGAGACTCGCGGCTTGGCCTCGCGGGTGACTCGCGGCTGCAAGCCGCCAAACGCAGCACACGTGCCACGCATGCCGGAAGGTGAACAGTCATGCCGGTTGGAGCACTATAGGACAAAACAGGACAACTGGCCATACGGTTATCTCGCGACTGGAACTCGCGACTCAGTCAAGTCGCGAGGTCAAGCCGCGAGCGACCCCTGTTTTGTAAAACCTGACATTTCACATTCCTCTTTCACTCTAGTATAAATACCCCTTTTACCCACGATTTTAAGAGAGCTTCCAGAGAGAATTTTGAGAGAGAAACCCTAAAGAAAAACAAGATTGATTCACCAACAATCTATACATTAGAGTCTCGTCAAATTCCTCAACTCTCTTCCTCTCCATTGTCAAATCCTTGAGAGGCATTTTACCAAACCTTGTTCTCACCATATTCATCATTGTGAGTGGGCTGTTTGGATTTCTGGGAAGCAGTTAGGAAGGAACCAATCTACATTGGTTGATGCTATGGTCTAGTAGCGGAATCCAGGAAGCTAGAAAAGAAAAAGGTTCGGCGCAACCTCGTTGGAGCAAGAAGCTTGGAGGGCTTAGGTGCACTAGGTAGATTAGGCTTGGAGGGTCTTTTGCTGTCCATGTATCCCAACTGTATTTTCTAGTGGATTGATTACCGCTTGGAGGGCGGCAGAGAGGTTTTACGCCGAGGGCTTCGGTTTCCTCTTCGATAACACATCGCGTGTTGTCTTTGTGTTTGCATCTTCCTTCCCTTTTATCTTTGCCTTATTTTCAGCTGTGGATGTCTTTTATATTTGGCTTAGATTGATTTCCAATTCTATTTATAGCTTATGTTAATTTTCCGCACACTAGTTGTTTGACATAATGCTTGAATTGGTTAAGTTGTAATTTGGGGGTCTAAACATTCAAGGGTGTTTTTACACATATTTGAACTTTCACACGTTAGGGTCGATTTTGCTATCTAACAACCGCTTTTCCTGTTGCGCCAATAGCTGACGTGGACTGTCCACGTGTACGGGTATGGAAATCGAGTCTACCGGACTCGAGTTCCACTTATGAAAATCGAGTCCAGTCGAGTTGTGCTTATAGAAATTGAGTCCAGTGGACTCGATTTCCTGTGTGGTTCCACTACAACATTGTAGCACGTGGATGTAAACCAAGTAAATTAGACTCGATTTCTACTAAAGGAAATCGACTCTACTGGAGTCGATTTTCTATTAATGGCCACCACCCCTCCACGTGTCGCATGTGGGTCCCAGCTGCGACCTTTTTTGCCCCTTTTCCGTCTCACTCAGTCTCTTCAGCTCAGCTCTCATACCCTCTCTACAGCTCACACCCCTCTTCACTCTCACTCACAACTTTCCTCAACTCTCACACAATAATCTTAACACAACACTCTCTCACAGGTAATGTTTTTACAATATTGGGAATATTTTTTGTTAGTTAATATTGTGGTTATTTGCTAGGTTTTTTTTTTTTTTTTTTTTTTTTTTAAAGAAAAAATTAGAACATATTAGGAAAATTTTTGTTTTTTTTTTTTTTAGTGTAAATATTGTGATTAATTTATTTGTTAGTATATTGTGATTAGTTTATTTGTTAGTATATTGTGATTATTTGCTAGTTTTTTTTTTAAAAAATTAATATTATGAGTAATTATTGGGAATATTTAGTACTAAATATTGTGATTAATTTTATTACAATATATTGAGAATTTTTTTTTTTTTTTGGGTAAGTGTATCTTGTGATTAAATCATTTGCTAAGTTTAAAAAAAAAAATTAATATTGTGATTAATTATGTTATTACAACTGTAGGGACACGATTTGTTTAACAGCCCAAGAGTAACGTTGGGCTCGTATGCAATGGGCCCCAACAATATGATTTGTAGAGAGTGGGCTTGAATGGCATGACCTTGGGCACAGGTGGACGGTTTGATCGTGGCGTCCATGGAAATTCTTGTACGGGCAGGCCTGGCTTGACCAGCTAAGACCTCCATTGGAATGGGTTGTAGGACTTTTGTCCTCGAACGCTGTCCAAAGATCCTTGTGTTATTCCCTTTCTCCCCTTGTACCGAGGGGAAAGAGTCCCCTTTTCTTTTGGGGGTCTTCTTTCTTTTATACTCATGTTTCTTTTCCTATTTAGAGTCCACGTGTAAGTTTCACTTTTCTGGGGTGCAAACCTGTCTTGTCAACCCATACCTAGTATGGTTTGGGGTCGTTGGGAAAGTTAAAGGGTATGGTTTAAAGGATGGACTTGTCAGATACAGGGTTTGGTATTATGACGTTGGCAGCTTTTTCCCTTACCCTGCCCCTGAACTCAGTTTCTCCCTTTCTTCAGGCATTTCATGAGGTGCCGAGCAAGAGGTCGTCCTCGGCAATGGCTCTCCTTGGCTTGGGCCGTAGGGCCTGGGCCCCCATGTAGAGTGGGACTGGGCCGCGAATCCACTAGCCCCACAATAGCCTCTCAAAATCCTGCTGCCCGACCTTTAGTTGGGGATGAGGATTTTGATAATGCTGGGTCCACATCACGACTCACTCTGATTATGTACTTTTTGATGTTTGGGCTTTTCCATTTGCATAGGAAATGCACCGGATTAAGAGGCATTTCTTTAGTCTTCAGTCACGCGGTGCCCTTTGATGTTCCAGTGTTCGAGATGCGCCTTCACGAGAATCCTTTAACCTTATGGTTGCAGGTGGCATTGGAAATTGAGTCGAAACCATTTTGTCTGTAGCGTTCCTTGGAACTCTGCGTAAATTAAATGCCACCTCCTGGTCTTTTAAATAAATAGGATAGGAGGTTGCTTTACTTACACATAAATCCTTCAGTTTCCTCCCAAACCATAATTCTTACGCCATAATCACAGCCTCCGTATCCGGTGTTATCCACCCTTAGTGTAATATGCTTGAGGCGTGGGTTGGGGTGAAGGAACTCCATCCGCCACAGAGGCGCCGTGTCCTTCTGAGACTCAAAGTAGTGAGGTCTGGGCAAGGGAGGCACAGATTCAAGAAAATATTCCGTCTTGACAAAGGGGAAATGGTGTTTCTCCTTCTTTTAGTCAAAATCCGAAACAGCATTTGGTCACGCCAGATTTTTGGTGTGTCAGAAGAAAGATTTTCCGCCATCAGTGCCGTCTGTCTTGTCGCAGGCAAATTTTGGTGTAGGCTCCTCAACTTCCGATTCCCGGCACCTTCTCTTCAACGGTGTGGGCCTCAAGTTGGGTTTCCTGCACCTTTTCTTCAGCTGCGCTAGCCTGAAGCTGGGCTCTCTCTGCACCTTTTTTTCAATGGTGCAGGCCCCACGTTGGGTTCTTTTGCTGCCTGAGTTATGGGCATGTAAAAGTGTTGAGGAAGAACAAAGTCTTGAAGCAGCAGCCAACCTCTCCTCTGTACTACCTCCTCGGCTGTATCTTATCCTTTTGTATCTTTCTTTTCGATTATGTAATTAGCTTTAATATAAGCTGATTCCAGCTTTTCATTGTACGCTTTACTATTTCTTTGTTTTAATAAAAAGGGAATTTATTTACTTGTTTCGAATATTTTTCTTTTTTTGCAACACTACTTTGTGAATGGGTGTGCTCCATGTGTGTCTTTCTTCAATGATACTTAGAGCAGGAAACCTTGAAATATAATCCAACTAATTCTAATTTACCGACATTACCAGGCATAATAACGATAATTCATAGTAAGTTAAACTTAGGAAACTAGCCGAGATAACAGCTGAATATTCTATAATAAGTGCGAGGAGACCGTCCGAGAACGATAAACTCTAAATAATTCATCCGTGGGGGTGATCGAGCAGTAAGGGACTCCGATTGTGTTTTTGGCAGCATATTGCTCTATATTGCATCAATCCCTTTGGTACTGAGGATCCGAGAGCATACTTGACAATCCATGCAGTTTAGGAATTAACCCAATTGTTAATGGAGAGTTCTCCTCGGATAGATTCTAAGGTCCATGTAATGTAGTTTTGCCTTTAAGTACTTGGCTTCCCCATAGGCTTGAGTCCGAGGACCATGCAAGGCCTTGGTTCTGTCCAAGACTTGTAGTTTTCCTTCAAAGTAGTTGGTTTCCCCAGAGGCTTGAGTCCGAGGACCATGCAAGGCCTTGGTTCTGTCCAAAACTTGTATTTTTTCTTGTAAGTAGTTGGTTTCCCCAGAGGCTTGAGTCCGAAGACCATGCAAGGCCTTGGTTCTGTCCACAACTCGTATTTTTTCTTGTAAGTAGTTGGTTTCCCCAGAGGCTTGAGTCCGAGGACCATGCAAGGCCTTGGTTCTGTCCAAAACTTGTAGTTTTCTTTTAAGTAGTTGGTTTCCCCAGAGGCTTGAGTCCGAGGACCATGCAAGGCCTTGGTTCTGTCCAAAACTTGTATTTTTTCTTTGAAGTAGTTGGTTTCCCCAGAGGCTTGAGTCCGAAGACCATGCAAGGCCTTGGTTCTGTCCACAACTCGTATTTTTTCTTGTAAGTAGTTGGTTTCCCCAGAGGCTTGAGTCCGAGGACCATGCAAGGCCTTGGTTCTGTCCAAAACTTGTAGTTTTCTTTTAAGTAGTTGGTTTCCCCAGAGGCTTGAGTCCGAGGACCATGCAAGGCCTTGGTTCTGTCCAAAACTTGTAGTTTTCTTTTAAGTAGTTGGTTTCCCCAGAGGCTTGAGTCCGAGGACCATGCAAGGCCTTGGTTCTGTCCAAAACTTGTATTTTTTCTTGTAAGTAGTTGGTTTCCCCAGAGGCTTGAGTCCGAAGACCATGCAAGGCCTTGGTTCTGTCCACAACTCGTATTTTTTCTTGTAAGTAGTTGGTTTCCCCAGAGGCTTGAGTCCGAGGACCATGCAAGGCCTTGGTTCTGTCCAAAACTTGTAGTTTGCTTTTAAGTAGTTGGTTTCCCCAGAGGCTTGAGTCCGAGGACCATGCAAGGCCTTGGTTCTGTCCAAAACTTGTATTTTTTCTTGTAAGTAGTTGATTTCCCCAGAGGCTTGAGTCCGAAGACCATGCAAGGCCTTGGTTCTGTCCACAACTCGTATTTTTTCTTGTAAGTAGTTGGTTTCCCCAGAGGCTTGAGTCCGAGGACCATGCAAGGCCTTGGTTCTGTCCAAAACTTGTAGTTTTCTTTTAAGTAGTTGGTTTCCCCAGAGGCTTGAGTCCGAGGACCATGCAAGGCCTTGGTTCTGTCCAAAACTTGTAGTTTTCTTTTAAGTAGTTGGTTTCCCCAGAGGCTTGAGTCCGAGGACCATGCAAGGCCTTGGTTCTGTCCAAAACTTGTATTTTTTCTTGTAAGTAGTTGGTTTCCCCAGAGGCTTGAGTCCGAGGACCATGCAAGGCCTTGGTTCTGTCCAAAACTTGTAGTTTTCTTTTAAGTAGTTGGTTTCCCCAGAGGCTTGAGTCCGAGGACCATGCAAGGCCTTGGTTCTGTCCAAAACTTGTAGTTTTCTTTTAATTAGTTGGTTTCCCCAGAGGCTTGAGTCCGAGGACCATGCAAGGCCTTGGTTCTGTCCAAAACTTGTATTTTTCTTTTAAGTAGTTGGTTTCCCCAGAGGCTTGAGTCCGAGGACCATGCAAGGCCTTGGTTCTGTCCAAAACTTGTATTTTTCTTTTAAGTAGTTGGTTTCCCCAGAGGCTTGAGTCCGAGGACCATGCAAGGCCTTGGTTCTGTCCAAAACTTGTATTTTTTCTTGTAAGTAGTTGGTTTCCCCAGGGGCTTGAGTCCGAAGACCATGCAAGGCCTTGGTTCTATCCAAAACTTGTAGTTTTCTTTTAAGTAGTTGGTTTCCCCAGAGGCTTGAGTCCGAGGACCATGCAAGGCCTTGGTTCTGTCCAAAACTTGTAGTTTTTTTTTAAGTAGTTGGTTTCCCCAGAGGCTTGAGTCCGAGAACCATGCAAGGCCTTGGTTCTGTCCAAAACTTGTAGTTTTCTTTTAAGTAGTTGGTTTCTCCAGAGGCTTGAGTCCGAGGACCATGCAAGGCCTTGGTTTTGTCCAAAACTTGTATTTTATTTTATTTTATTTATTTATTTATTTTTATTTTTTTGCTTGTCTATTGATTTAATTTCCAAAGGTTAGCCCCTTGACCCAGGTGGGGAGGGGTTAGCTTGATGTTGGAAGCCCCTAGAATTGCCTGTGCCCTTGGCACTGCCAGGCATAGCCCCTTGTGGGAACTTATGTTGGAACAACGACAATACGTCGCTGGTAATGAAGGCATCCTCATAGACCCTTGCTCGACAAAGGCTTAACTCCACCGCCGCCTGAGCCAACGTGCAAGCCATTCCCACAGACGGCGCCAATTGTAGGGAAGACGATTTGTTTAACGGCCCAAGAGTAACGTTGGGCTTGTATGCAATGGACCCCAACAATATGATTTGTAGAGAGTGGGCTTGAATGGCATGACCTTGGGCATAGGTGGACGGTTTGATCGTGGCGTCAATGGAAATTCTTGTATGGGCAGGCCTGGCTTGACCAGCTAAGACCTCCATTGGAACGGGTTGTAGGACTTTTGTCCTCGAACGCTGTCCAAAGATCCTTGTGTTATTCCCTTTCTCCCCTTGTACCGAGGGGAAAGAGTCCCCTTTTCTTCTGGGGGCTTCTTTCTTTTATACTCATGTTTCTTTTCCTATTTAGAGTTCACGTGTAAGTTTCACTTTTCTGAGGTGCAAACCTGTCTTGTCAACCCATACCTAGTATGGTTTGGGGTCGTTGGGAAAGTTAAAGGGTATGGTTTAAAGGATGGACTTGTCAGATACAGGGTTTAGTATTATGACGTTGGCAGCTTTTTCCCTTACCCTGCCCCTAAACTCAGTTTCTCCCTTTCTTCAGGCATTTCATGAGGTGCCGAGCAAAAGGTCGTCCTCGGCAATGGCTCTCCTCGGCTTGGGCCGTAGGGCCTAGGCCCCCATGTAGAGTGGGACTGGGTCGCGAATCCACTAGCCCCACAACAACATATTGGGAATATTTGTTTATTTTTTGTTAGTGTAAATATTGTGATTAAATTATTTGCTAGGTTTTAAAAAAAAATAAAATTAAAATTGTGATTAATTATTGGGATTATTTAGTACTAAATATTGTGATTAATTGTTAGGAATATTTAGTACTTTTAGGTCTTTATCATGGGTATGAAATGGATTATGAGTTTGATACTTAAAATAGTATTTGTAGTCTTTTTAGCATAAATTATTTCAAGATATATTTGTTTAAGATTTGTAACAGAGATTTCAATGGATAACTAGTTGGTATAATATTTTTGTTCCTTGTAACTTATTTGAATGGGTTTTGAAAGTCATGCCCCTAGAATGATTTGGAATTTTAAAAGAATATGAAATTGGTAATGACTGTTTTTGTATGTGACTTGAGGTGAGTATATGCAAATTTGGTTGAGGTTAGTATTGTTGGCATTTCATACGCAAAGTTTTGTGATTGTTGTTGATTAAGAGTTAGGTTGACAATGATCCATATAAATATATACTACGGTGGACCTCTTAGCAATGCTAACCCTTATGACGGACTCCCATTTCAATGTCCGGGTATCCAGTGCTACTATATGATGATACGCCATAAGCTAAAGACCCTGAATGATTTGAAAGTAAAAATTATGGAAGAACTGCAAGTGAACCCTGCTTTGCATGACATACATATTACTTTCCGTTCTCCACATGAAGTCCTCAATCAATGCATTAATTACAAATATATGGTGATAACAGAAGACAAATATGTGAAGATCATGTTTAGCAAGATGCAGAAATGGGAACAAGTAGCAGATTTTGAGTTGTACGTCACTTTGGAGTTGCGTGCAGAAGTCGGCGTAGAGGAAATTGTACAAACAACTACATCTCTACAGTTTGCAGTCCTAGATGATCAATGCACCACATTGGGAGGCTATACACCCCCTTTTCAAGAGACACCAAAAACAATTAAGAGCGAACTTTGCAATAGATATGAAGATCAATTTTGTACACGTCGAGGTGAATCCTCTACACTTCCAGTAGTTGAAGATGAAGACTATGTTGATCATGCTGCCATTAATGGTGAAGATCTTGATGATAGAGATGAGTATGAAGAAAGGATTGAGCGAGACAACTTTGACAGGGGTGTTGATGACCATGAAATTACTCCCAATCCTCATGTTGATGATATGACTGAATGTGATGAAGATGATGCAGACGCTACTATTAGAGTTCAGCATGTTACAAATACTCCCCCTGTTTATGAACCTCCTACCTCATCATCTTCTACAAATACTTGGCAAAATATGGTTGATCCTGAAGTTTCAGCAAGCATTTGCTTCTTCTTGGAAAGAGGACATGCCTTTTAGTACAGGGTTGATTTTTGCGAATAAAGAGGCGGTGAAACATGCACTAACAATTTACACCGCAAAGCATAACAGAAACTGTATGACTAGTAGGTTGACTAAAAATAGACTGTATATGAAATGCGTGTATGAGTCATGCAAGTGGTACGTTGGGCCAGTCGTGAAGCCTAAACTCGGACTATGGATGGTCACATCTTATGGGGGTCCTCACAGTTGTATGCCCCTTGGCACGGCCCTTGATGGTAGAATGATGGATTGTAATTTTCTTGCAGCAGAATTTGTGCCAACATAGCAATAAAATCACACGGCCACAATTGATCACCTCAGAGACTTCATTAAAGCGAAGTACTATGGACATAAGTTTTCTTACTATAAGATATAGGATGCGAAACAAAAGGCTATTGCAAAGATATTCGGGAATTGGGAAGAGTCTTACCAAAGGTTGAGAAAGTTGTCGTTGGCATACTTCGATCAAGAAACTAGCACCTGGTATTGGTATCACACCATACCTAAGGACGAGTTCGGTGATTCAATATTGCGCTATGTATTTTCGGCTTTCGCTTCATGCATTGAAGGATTCAGACATTGTAAGCCAGTGATCAGTATTGATGAGACCCATTTGTATGGTAAATATCGAAGGGTGTTGTTGATTGCAATGGCCACCGATGCCAACAACAAGGTTTTGCCTCTCGCCTTTGCCGTTGTGGACAAAGAGTCAGGGCCTAGTTGGGGGTGGTTTTTAGAATGCTTTAGGATTTCACTGGGGGATGTGATAGCAAATAAGGACATCTGCGTAATTTCTGATCGACATAAGGGTATTCAAAACGCAATTGCAAACTGACCTAGAGATGATGATGGATGAGTACTAGTATTTCACAGATATTGCCTTCGACATGTTGCTAGCAATTTCAACACACATTTTCAAGATGCCACTTTAAAGTCATTGGCCTTGAAAGCGGGGTATGCTACGCAGGAAGCTAAATTTGAGTTGTACATGCAAGCTATCAAGGAAGCCAAGATTGAGGCCCTTAGGAAGAAACTGAGAACCAAGCAGCAGGAAAGTGAACCTGACTCATCCATCATGCCATACACATATCTAATGAAAGAGGATCTAGACATGTGGACCCAGCTACATGATGGTGTATACCGTTATGGGGCTATGACAACCAATGTCTCGAAGTCCTTTAATGGAGTACTCAAAGGTGGCCGTGGTCTACCCACTGCTGCAATGGTTGAATTCAATTGGAGCAAACTTGTCTCGTATTTCCATGATCGACACAAAGAAATTACTCATGATCTCTCAAAGGGCAAGATGTGGAGTAAATAAGCCTTAAAAATCTTTGGACAAAATCTACAAAAATCTACAACACACCAAGTACATGCGTATAATAATCTGAATGGTATATATCAAGTAATTACCACATACAACATCCATAGCTCTGGAGGGGGACACCATAGTCATGAAGTAAACCTAATGGACAGAACATGTCGTTGTGGAAAGTGGCAAAATCGAAAGATCCCTTGTTCACAGGCAATTACAGCTCTTCAACACTTGGGGCAAGATGCGACTACATATATTGACCCACATTATAGTTTGGAGAACGCCATTCGTACCTACTCACATGCATTTGTGGTGCCAAAGTTAGAGTCATTGTGGAGGGATGTGGATGGTCCAAAGTGGGTGCCTGACCCAGACCTGTTGCGGGCCAAAGGTCGACTTGTGAAGTCTAGGATACGAAATGAGATGGATGGGGTCCGACAAGAACCAGGAAGTCGAAGGCCTGATTCTGACTTAAGGGAGATTCAACAAAAGCAGAGCTGTGGACTGTGTCATCAACATGGGCATAACCATAGAAGATGTCCGCTTTCCCGTGGGGCTTCAACAAGCAGTAATGATCCAAACTAGGTAAGTGATGCTTTTATATAAAATTCCATTATTGTATCAATTAGCCAAGTTGCGTAGATTAGTACCCTTGTTTTGGCTTTTGGTATCTAACGACAATATTTCAATTTTTGTTAGGCATGCAGATACTCGATTTGGAATGGCATTGTAGATGTAAGTTGTGATTCTCTTTATGGTGTATTCGAACTTACTACTGCGTTGTATCATCACAATTATTATTATTTTTTTTATCACTGAATGCACATGTAATCGAAGTATTCGACTATCTAATGTTCCTATTTCTAGATTGTGATATTATGAATGTTTAATTTTTGTCTTTCAATTAGTTGTTAATTATTTCCATTCTTTTCCCCCTCTAAAACATGGTATGGGTTGTGATTTATCATCAAAATAAAAGCTTAATTTTTTACTTAATCATAATTTTTTAACCTGTTGGAAACTAAATGAGAAGTTTATATTATGAAGGATTGTTTTTGATGTAGTTTTATGTCTATGATTGTTTTTGATCATTAATCCTCAGTGATATTGTTTTTGGTGTAGTTTTATGTCTGTAATTGTTTTTGATCATTAACCCTTAACTTTTGGAGTTTGGCAAATCATGTTCTCAATAGAACCAACAGGAAGGCTTTTCACAGTAGTGTTGCCAAGAAAATCTTTAGTCTTGTATTCTTATTTTCAAAATGTAATTTTCTATTGCCAAAATGTTAATCAGGTTCAGTGAGTCGATTATATGTCTCTGTTTCCAAGATTCGTAGTGAAATCTCAGTAGCATTGGAAAAGTACAGACAAAATATAAATTCAAGAATATTTTGGAGTACGTACATCCAATCAAACTCATTTAGAAAATGGTCAAATTCTTGATATGTAACAATCACAATTGATATTACATAAATTGCCTAAGCGATATGTTTCCAATCAAATTTTGAATCTGAAAACTAGAGCTACACGATTCTCTCAATTGGTCTTCTTTGTAACAATTCACACATGTAGGTCCAAACTTGATATGAAGTTAAATAGAACAGGCTAGCAGGACAGATATCATTGCTGCTTGTTGGATGTAAGGTTAGCTCTTTGGAAGCTTTGGTTGTAGAAGGTCAAATTTGGTTGGTAGCAGCCACCATAGATCTTAAAACCAAGCCTATTGTATTCAGAATATAGGATGATGTCAAGCAATTGTCAGGTATGTTATTGTTGGAATCCTACATGTTGCACATATTGTGTTTGAAAACCTGCAATATTGCGCCCAAGTCAATTGCCAATATCACAAAAGGTACTCTGTACTTGTAAAACAAATTTATTAATCATCAAAGACATATATATGCTGGAAAAACTTACCATCTAGGATAATTTTTCCTTCCAAGTTTGTGTCTCACACTTCAAATGTCCAAAGGTGAAGTCTCATCATGTTCACTCCTCTCTAAGACAAGCTCTTGATCTTTCTCAAAATGTTCATGTACAGCCACAGAAGTTGGGTGATGTTGAGGATTTTCGATCTCTAGTGAATCAAACTTCCTCCTTAAATTCTTAATACTCAAACCTCCCATTTTAGTGACTAACTCATGGCTTCTTGAAGTAGAATCTGCAGATATGTCATGTTTGGTTTCATCTACAAGATCATTAATTGTGGTAATTTCTTGAGTATCCTCCCATTGAAAGAAACGACAAGCTCCTTGTCCCTGTTTCAAAGCCACAATCCATTAATCAGATATCAACCAGTATGTGAAAGAATGGCAAATCCGTGATTTTAAAATGCAAAATCCATGATTTTACAAGTAGTTTTTCTCTGAGCAAGACCCACTTACTCTACATGATCTTGAGGATAAAAATGAGAAGAGATTTTGTTAGAAAGACTAATATAATTATTAAAATAGTAGCTGCTTCCATACCTTGTCCTCGTGCTTATCATATGTGGCAATGCACTTGTAACACCCCATAATTTTGATACCAATTAAATTATTATACGTAAATTTTTAATGGAGGCCTATAATTAAAATGGATTAAATTAATTTGGGCCTAAGGTAATAAAAAGAAGATAAATACTATGGAATATGAAGCCCAAGTGAGGTGACATAGTACATATATGGGCCTTGAAAACCCTAGTCTTTCCTCTTAGGTCACACGTGTTTTGCTGATGGGATTTCTATTTGCTTCAGCTGACTATTGAATTCTGCCCTTCTTCACTGTGGCGTTGAGTTGGGGTCTTCAGGTATGATTTTTCTCATGCTCAAGATTTAAGAAGTTTGATAGTCTATAGCTTTCAATTGATATGAACCTAGACTATCATTATACTAATAGAAAAGGGGTCCTATAATTGTATTATATTAGATAAAGATTTGGTCAATATGTCAGGAAGGAACACAGACTTGAAATTGAGCCAAATAGAGTAATAGGTTTGGACTTGGTCACCATGTTAAAGTGAAAAGAATGCTTATGTTGTTGCATTCACACTAAGCCACAATTGTTGACCGGTTGTTATTGCATTCACACTAAGCCATTGACCGGTTATTATGCATTCACACTAAGCCACAATTGTTGACTGGTTATTTTGCATTCACACTAGTTCAACCGTGTAATAGATTTTGGGTCTTTAGAGTGATGAATACAATATTAAAATAGGAACTTTTTATTTATATAGCCGTATGGTCCTCCATAGGCTTTGAAATGGATTTGACATAACTTTAATATATGGCTTCTACGTTTGATTTATAGCTTTATACACTAGGTTGATCAGATAGGTTTATTTATATATATATATTCCGTGGCTTCAAGGGAAAAAAATGTAAGCATCTGGATTGATAAATTAAGAATACTATCTCATGGCTACCCATGTTAGATTGAATATATATATATATATATATATATATATATATATATATATATATAATGGTTAGAGTCAATGGACATCCAGTGGCATCAAGAGGGAATGCTAAGCAACAAATTAAGGCAATACGTGGCTTCCAATAGTAAATTTGATAGTTAAGTGAATAAATGGAGGATTTTGGATATATTAATATTGTTTAGGATAAAACCGTTTAAGTGTGAAAATAAATTTTGAAGTGGGAAATTGTGTATTGATGAACCTATTTTTGGTATTGCTAGGTTCTAATTCTACTGAATTGTTGTGATTCAAGGGAGGTTGATTTCCTCTATTTTTGCAGCTAAGAGGTAAGTGGTGTTTACTAATTTTGGGGGTTTTCCCAAAATAGTGTTAATTATGAAACTATTTTATATGAAAGAATATGTTGATATTCTATATATAAATGAATATTTTACAAATGTTTGATGTGCACATTGGCTATTCGTTTTATGAAAAACTTGTGGGACAACCTAATTTTATTTAAACTTGTATGTGTGAATATGTCTTTATATTTTGAGAAGTATGAATGGATTATTTTGTGAGCATATTGAATATGTTTTGAAAACCTATGGCAAGTCGTGATTAGAAGCTCAGTATGGTATTTAGTCCTTAGCAAGGGACAATCATGCTGCAGCTAGTCCTTAGCAAGGGACGGTCCCAAAAGGGGACAATGCACATTTGATAGCTCCTTAGTAAGGGAGCATACTATTGAGGATCCAAAAGGAAGCTCCTTAGCAAGGGAGTGTACCTTTAGGTTCCAAAGGAGCCATCCTTAAGAAACGGGATGAAAGGAGGTTCCAGTCCCAAAAAGGGGACAGCACAACCCTGTCAACGGGGCGTAAACATTGAACACGAGAAAAGCCTAGGAAATTGTTTATGTGATGGTATCAATATATATATTATGATGACTCACAATATAAAGATATTATTTTCCTTTACATGAAATAGTTGATGCCAAAATATTGATGAGTTATAAGTTGTGAATCTGTTGAAAGAATTATTTATTTGAAAGGTTTGTTCCCACACCCCAATGTTAGTGAATTCCACTTATTGAGTTATCTCACCCCCTTTTATTTCCCATTACAAATACATTAGGTGGATTACTGGAGTAGAGATTCTTGGGAGACAGAAGTTACAAACTGTTTTTGTGGAACTGAGGATTTTATTATTATTTTATGGCATTAAACTTTGTATTGGAGAATTATTTTGTGGATGTTTTGTATTTGGTGAATTAGAGCTCTGACTTTTGTAATCAGATTCAGGTTGCTAGTTTCTTTTATTTAATATTTGTTATGGATTATTCAGATTAAATAGACTTTTATTGCCTTTGATTTTGGGGCGTTACAGCACTCATTGGTTTTCACTGTCCATAGCTTTACCAGACCATCAGCACCTGAAATTAGTTGAATACATGTCATGTGAACAGTAGATAAAGACCAAATAGGTAACTATTAGCCACATTACCACAAGAAACAAATGAGAAACACAGATAACTAGAGGACCAACAGCACATGGTGTATATCCACCAAATGCATTTTGCACTGTCCTTGCCCACACCCCATTTGCCACTGGTTGACAATACCAATCCAGTGGTTTGGGGGAGCCACTTGTATATATAATTAAACTTTATCCTCAAATGTAAAGGAAAATTTAAAGCATTTACAAAATCTTGGGGGAGCAATGGCCCCCTCAAGCTATAACATGGCTTTGTCTGTCAATACTCAACCCATAGCACTTAGCCAAGAGGCCAATGAAACCAGGATATCAACTTTTTACACTTTGAAGACATAAGTACAAAATAAAACTAAATAAAACTTCAATTGAAATATTGAAGAAAAAAGGTGACACTAAATGAAAAAAGAAAGTATCACTAGGTTAAAATGATATAGACGAATCTTGAGACAATGACCTCATTGTCCACCTAGCTGCACCTCAGCATGATACAACTTTGTCACTAATTGATATCATATTAAAGTTCTACAAAAATATCCAAAAATAGAAAAAGAAATTTTGAAGCAATTCAGTGTTGGCACCATACATATCAAATGAAAAAAGTAGTCAACCAATGTTCCATTGGACAAATTGAAGCCAGAACAGATGGAAAAGGATGTTAGTAGACTTGGGATTCAACTTGGTTGGAAGCATTAGCACCTTCTTGGCAAGGAATATTACAGCATCAACGGTGCCCTCTGCATATATTGATCTACCACAAACGTTATGTTGAAACTCAAAGGAAACTCTGCAGGAAAAAGAATTAAACCAAATTACTCAAAGCATATTAGCTGAAACGGTAAAAGAGTACAAGCCAGAAAACAAGAGAGATAAAACTGAGAATGTTCATTGTTACGTTTGATCAGGTGATGTCAAATGATACATATGAAATGCATGACCAGACAAATGCTCCTCTGGAACTCCCACCATCTCAAGTTGTCGCTGGGGATCCCGTATCATTTGTATCTGACAAAATGTTTTAAACAGCACGCTGAGAACTAAACTCAAAAAAACATTTTGGATAAACACTGTTTTTCCACAAAGTAAGTCCAATCAGAAACAATCAGTCAATCAGAAATAACACTCTCCAATTGGACAGATTTTGTACCAAATTGGAAAATTAAGCTTTAAAATCAGAATGTTCTAAATTTTATGAATAGAGAAGCTTAAGCCAACAAGCTAACAATAATTAATTTAGATATCTGCCACCCAGGCTCTTCTATTGAAAAGAACTGTTTTCTCTCTTTTTTTTTTTTTTTTTTTCACCGTGGTAAGACTATGTCTTGACTGTGTCTTAGTCATGAATACAGTATCCAAAATAATATTAATAATAATAAACATTTTTCCTGCCAGACATTCCACTAACATGCATGTAGACATATCTCAAGCATGTCCATGTACAACACTAACAGGCAGGCCTCTTTCGCATTAGCTAACCAATAAGTGAGTAGATATAGATAAGTCTTTGACAATGGCACACAATATCATCTGGTTGACAATTCTATGAAATATACAACTAAATTCCCTTATCATTTACCTCTGTTGGATCCCCAAGTGAATACTTTCCCACCCTCTGTAGCGACAACAGTGTGATGTTTAGCTGCTGCAATTGCCTTCACCCGACGGGACCCTAAACCAGAAGTCACCTGACGGGGCGTGATAACTGCAGCTTGACCACTGCAAAGAATATATTAATATCATAAGTTGCATCTGATTGACAATTCACAAAAAGCATATTAGCTGAAAGAAGGAATTTTGCAAGTGAGATCATCCATTTTCACAAATAAAAAAAATACAGGAATTCAACTTGTACTTTATCCAAAAGCACTTAAATCTGAGCATAAAGGTAAGAATGGGCTTTCACTCTGTTTGTGCCTCAGTAGCTTGTGAGTGAAAACTAAAGTTAATGGATGCAAGCACACAAATTACACCCATGATCATATTCTTTTGCTATTCCTACACAAACATGCATATGAGAATCAGAGATTATATAAATATATACCATTCTGTGCAAGGCTCAGAATTCAGTTTGACAATATGTTGAAAAAATTTTAAATTGAAAACTAAGTTAATTTAGAATACCATCCAAAACTTAAACTCTCTGTTGCATGCAAAAAATTTTTTGATATATAAAATACCGCGTCAATGACAAAATTTGGTTGCATAAAAAAATTTCAAATTGAAATCATCAAAGAAAAAAATATAATAGCATACCTGTGTATATCAAAGTCAGGGTGCCCAAGGCGGCCCCCCCTTCCAAATCCCCAAGTATAGACCTCTCCTCGGGCACTGACTGCTACACTATGGAACTTTGCAAAAGAAACCAACTTGATATAAGAACCATGAAGTGAATCAACTTTACATGGTAATTTTTGTATGTGTTCATTGCCAGTTCCAAGTTGATAGTTTGCACCACTTCCCCAACTATACACCTCTGTAGCAACTAAAGACATGCATTTTATTTCAGGTTATTCCCAGTTACATCTATATTTATTTTTAGAAATAACAACATGATCCTCAGTAAGGATGTCATAATAAAGCAGGGGATACCTGAATAAAGTCCATTGCCAACCACCTGAAAGGCATCCCACAACTTCTAAGATTGTTTGACAAGGTCCAGGAAGTCATCTAGTCCTGGAATTTATTTATTTATTTTGTTTATTTATCTGCTTGGTAATTAATTCTTGCATGACTTAATACCAGCATATATGTTTTTGAGATCAGTGTAAATATCTACCTTCTTTACTTTATACATAGTTTCTGCAACCAGTGCTACCGCTTTCCCATAATCTAGGTGATGGTTTCACATAGTTAAGATACATGAAAAGCGTGTAATTATCTAAGTATACCTAGGTAATTGTTTCACGCAACAAATGGACATCAATAGCATGCAATTATCTAAGTAAATTTTTAAACAGACATGCAATGGAAATGAAGAGAATTTCCACAAGATGATGGGATGTTCAAGTTGAGGTGAGAAGATGGTAAGATAGTTTACCAAATTCCTAACAATTTATAGCTTACTTTTTTTGATAGATAATTTGTAGCCTTATTTCTGAAGATCTTTTTACAGAATATAGTTGAAGAATTTAGTTCAGATAAAAAAAAAATGGGTGGTTCTTTTAGTTTAGAAAAAGAGATTTCAATGCCAGAAAAAATTGACGTCTAATTAAATTAGCTAGAAAACTTTTCTTGAGAGAACAAAGATAACTTTTCATTGCTTTTTTCTTCTCAAAAACATGTTCTGCCATTGCATAGTTTTCAGATAGGCACCATATGGATTTTCAGTCTTTTCTGTAAATGTAACTGTGTTCAAATCTAAAACTTTAAAATTCATCTCATTGTAGAATAATCATGCATAGGATTGTTCTTCCTTTGGTAATTTATTATTATTATTTTTTATTTCCTTTCTTAAAAAAAAAAAAACTTTTGCCAGGTAAGAAACTTTGAAAAGAGTACTTACTAAAAACAACATAAATGAGAGATAACTGCTTATGAATGACAGAACATACAACAGTCAGTTTTTTGTGCACGCTGTTTTTTACTTTTTGCTGCAAATCCTCCAATTCCTCCTGCAAACAGCACTACACAATTAGCAACACTGGAATAGTTATGGGTGGGAATTTCTGATCAACTGAACATACTCTAAACTTACTACTCCAATTTTACGCTAGAAACTACTGTTCAATGGAATTTTTTTAAAAAAAGACCATGGCTGTTCCTAATTTATTCTTATGAGTTATGACTTGTACCAGAAAAATAATTGATTCAGCCGATTATAAATTAATCAACATTTAAAAAAATATTTGCTTCATTTAAAATGAGAAAGTTTCCAAACAATTTAGTTACCTTGGTGAAGTCAGAATCAGACAGCAGGGAAATGCGAATGTCCATTGGCACACTGGAAGCTTGCAGGAGAATTTCACTATTGATTTTACCAGCTGATGAGGTTTCTTTCACGCCTGAGACCGTAAAAAAAAAAGGAGGGAGAATAAATATCATAAAAGAAAAGAAATCTATCATTAGTTATTGAAGATAATGGTTAACGTTTAGTTTAACAGACTATCTTATTAAAGAAACCAGACAATTCAAACAAGAGACCAAGCTTATCATGGGTTGAAATATTAACACCATGCTAGCAGATCACTTTGCTTTGTAACAATTACCTACAACTTGGGCAAGATGGTTTTATCTTTTTGTGCAAATAATCCATGGGGTCATTTTTAACTTTCACAAGACTCCCCACTATTTTTCCACTAAAGCTATCGCAGTCCTTCAATAACACCTCCACTAAGCTCCTCCGTAAGTATAGAAGCTTTATGTTTTCAGTAATTACGGAGGCATAGCCTGTTTGTTGGAAAATTCTTTCAACTGTTGGGTAATGAAAAGGATGTAGCAGAGGGGAAACCTATATATTTCACACTAAGCTTGTAGGATTGCATCACATACCCCATCAGAATCATACTCCACGTTTTCTTCTGCACATAGAACAAGCTTCAAATACTCACTGCAGAATCCCTTCTTCCCACGAGTTGGTGCAAACTCAGCAGCATTCATGCAGCACTCACATATGGCATAAGGACAGCAAAAGCACTGAAACTTTGGAGATTTATGGCATATTGAGCAATAGTGCCAATCTGACATGTAAAGCTTATCATTTAATAATTTTGCAAATCAAGCGTGTGATTGAAAATGTGATGAGACAAAATTCCAGTGTGATAAAAAAAACTATTAAGTAGGTGCCCTCTGCAAAATAGGAAGTTTCAACATATATTGAAGTCCTATCAGTAGGATCAGTTAAAACATGTTAAACTAATTGTAGTATAAATGGTACTGACAAATTTTTTTATACTAATTTCTTGTGAGGTGATAACTCACACATACACACACTACATTTATAAAATAAATAAATATTATAAAATTGTTACAGAGAGCTTTTAATAGTTGATTTTTAAAAAAAAAATTGGAATCAAAAAGTGTAACATAGGAGAATCAGAATCATTTATTAAGATTGGAATGATGATAGCCAAATGATCGAGCATGAGCCTTCATGGATGCTAGATCTACCAAATTCGTGCCATACTTGATAAGGAAATGTTTTGATGGAAAAGACGGTACACAATCAGATCCTAACTTATTTATTAAAAAAAAAAAAAAAATCAAATCAAATTCGAACTTATCAAAGTTGAAAAATGTAAATGGCTTACTGCAAGTCCAGCTTTCTCTGCCCTCCAAAAATGAAACTTTCTTTCCCACACATCCAGGATGATAAACTTTTAGACAATCCCTGGAATCAGCAGATACATGAATAAAATAATGTAGACAACAATCTATGTAGAGCAATTAAAGGAGCATTCTGTTTATATGGAATCCCCAAAGAAGCACAAAGAAACACACACACACATAGAGTATTGAATCAAGATTATCATATTACTTATTTAAAAAAAAAAAATCTACAAGATTGTGTTATTTTACTTGATCAGCCTCACTAATTTTTCACTCTCACAAAAGCATACCAAAATTTTCACATGTATATTATGTTAGGTTTTAAAGACTTAGGAACTAATGTATTTAGAACTCTAATATATATTGTTGGCAAACCATAATCAAAACAGGTTGTTTAGTCTTGTTTAGACTTACTCAAAGTTGTGTCTTTTATGAAAAGTTGGATTCGAGCTGATGCAGAATTGATAGTGCATTTCGGTCTGGTTCGATCGATCGAAGTTTAGGCTCAATCAATCGAATCTCGGGAAGAATGAGTTTTTTTGCAGAATTCCAACTCAACCCCAACTCATTAAAAACGTTTAGGGTTTTATGTTTTTCCCTAGATATAAAAGGCAAACCCTAGCCACGTTTTTCTGTTACTCATATTGCGGTTTGTGTAAATCTCTTGTGAGATCTGAGAGAAGCTTTCCTTTACACAAGCTTAGGGTTATCAAGAGGAGATTCGTTCAAGAACTTGATGATCATTCAGTTGCTGCCATAAGAACTTAAAGAAACACAAGCGAGTGTGCTTGTACTTGCTAGAGAATCCAAGAAAGAAGGAGTCCGTGGTCTCGGAGCTTGCACGTGGTCGTGTCAGTAAGTTTCTACTGGTAGGTAGCAATAGGATGTTAGTAGTCTAAGTCCAATTGTAAAATTTCAATTCTTTCATAGTGGATTCAGGTTTACCTTGAGGATAGTTAGGTTAAATCCTTCCCAGGTTTTTACTGGTTTGGTTTCCTAGGTCATCATATCCTTGTGTTATTTATATTTCTGCTGCTATGCATGATATAATTGTTTGATTGTGATAACCTAGATCTGAAATTTGGACTAAGTAATAACTTGGCTAATTAACTAAGTTAATCCAATTGTGTTTTAAGGGGTCTAAAAACGTACATATTAAACTGTCAAGCTTGTTAGAACCTAGTTGTTGACAAATCCAACATGTGCCAAATCGCAAGTTTCTTAAATTTCGTCAAGCCATATTTGAGAAGCTAATGAACAACAATACAATCAAATGATATGCATTATAGTCCATAATACTCAAGCTTACATTGCTTTCTTTTACTTTTACTAGAAAATAGAAGACCCAAGGAACATTTGTATTTGGATTGAAATGAAATTGTGAATAATATCAATGCAGATTGTGCAAAGAATTTAAATGTGTAATGACAGCAAACAATAAGAACACTAATAAAATCAAAAAGCCAGCTTGAACACACATAACTGGTAGCAATTACCACCTAAAACCACCGATCAAGCAATAATAATTATGAAAACCCAGATCAAATATCACATGAATCTGAAGAATAACCATCAAAATGAATCACACCCACCATTCAAAATTACAAATTTGGACTAAACTAATTAATTGGCTAACGTAAACGATGACAGGAAGCACCTAAAAACGCTAGCTTCAAACCAAAGCAACAAATTTTAGAAACAAAACACATTGATAAATAGAAAGAATGACAATTAGCCAAAGAAAACATCAAAGACACAGAAGTTGAATTGTTTTGTTAGTACATCAACATTTTGACCATTTCCATTTAAAAATAAAAATAAAAATACATTACCTAGGCTGAGATTAATAGCTTGAAAGAGAAAATTCAAAAGTGGTGGAAGTGTTTGTGAGTAATCTAGAAAGATATAAGATGCTTGAAAAAATAAATTATACTCTTGTTCTTAATTTCTAAATTTAAAATCTCTAAACCTTGTTCTTAGTTTCTAACACTTCTTTTTTCCAAAAAAAAATATTAGAGTACCTCGAAGAATCATCAATTTGTGGCTGTGAAACAGATGAAGTTAAGCTTGGATGAGAATCCACTCTAGCTGTTGAAGCTTTAGAGTGATTTGAGATAACCTTTTTCTTCCCAAGACCATCATCCATGAAGCAATAATTTAACGTTCTAGAAGACAGTGCAAAACAAATATAAGAGAGGGGAGAGTAATGGGTAACCAATCATTAAACAATAACATCCTACAGGCATAAGCAAATTAGCAAAAAGTCATTTGATACACTTTCTGAGAACCCTCTATTGATAGTGACAGATAATTATTTCTCCCCTTATAACCACAATAAAAAAAGAAGCTGGAGTATAGATTCTTTTCTTTTCATATATATGCTGTATCAGCACCCCAGGCACTAGCAGAGAGAGAACTAGCTGTGAAGCAGAGTCCTAGTTTTCTGCTTAACAGAGTGTGACAATTGTATCACTATAAGGCACTATTTCTTTACACAATCAAATGTTCATTACATTTCTATAAAGGTATGCTGTTCAAAGACTTTAATTCTGAAAGTTCAAAAACGTGTACAAAACACCTTTGAGCGTTTAGACCCCCAAATTACAACTTAACCAATACAAGCAATATGTCAAACAACTAGTGTGCGGAAACTTAACACATGCTATAATACGAAATTGGTTAAAGACTATCTAAGCCATAACAAAATAAAACCACAGCAGATAGTAAAAAGGCAAAGATAGAGAGGAAGGAAGATGCAAACACAAAGACAACACGCGATGTGTTATCGAAGAGGAAACCGAAGTCCTCGGCGTAAAACCTCTCCGCCGCTCTCCAAGCGGTAATCAATCCACTAGAAAATACAGTTGGGATACAAGGACAGCAATAGACCCTCCAAGCCTAATCTACCCAGTGCACCTAAGCCCTCCAAGCTTCTTGCTCCAACGAGGTTGCGCCGAACCTTTTTCTTTTCTAGCTTCCCGGATTCCGCTACTAGACCGTAGCATCAACCAATGAAGATTGGTTCCTTCCTAACTGCTTCCCAGAAATCCAAACAACTGTCTCACAGTGATGATGATGGTGAGAACCAGGTTTGGTATAATGCCTCTCAAGGATTTGACAATGGAGAGGAAGAGAGTAGAGGAATTTGAAGAGACTCTAAGGTATAGATTGTGGGTGAAACAATCTTGTTTTTCTTTAGGGTTTCTCTCACAAAATTCTCTCTGGAAGCTCTCTTTCAATCGTGGGTAAAAGGGATATTTATACTAGAGTGGGAGAGGAATGTGAAACGTCAGGTTTTACAAAACAGGGGTGGCTCGCGGCTTGACTAAGTCGCGAGATCCAGTCGCGAGTTAACCGTATGGCCAGTTGTCCTGTTTTGTCCTGTAGTGCTCCAGCTAGCATGACTGTTCATCTTCCAGCATGCTTGGCATGTGTGCTGCTTCTGGCGGCTTGCAGCCGCGAGTCACCCGCGAGTCCCAGCCGCGACTCTCTGTTTTCTTGCACACTCTTGAGCAATCTTCACTCTATCTCACTCACTACCCTTACAACAAACCCACCTAAATACAGGGTTACTAAATACTGAATTACAAGCAAATTTGGCACGGAATAAAGCCAATTAGATGGTTGAATAAATTCAACCTTACAAATTCCTTACACAAAATTTCAATGTTGCAATTCCTTATAAAGGAAATATATATCTGAAAAAATGTTGTAAAAATCATAAATTGAAGAGAGTTGCAAAAAGTCTTTCAATTGATGCACTCTCATGATAGCAATCCTTCTCATGAGGCTGGCAATGCAACAATAAGATTAATGAAAGTGACTAAGAAAACATGAAAGGTACCATGTTTAGTGATAGCCACTCTTGAGGGAGTGGTGCAGGTGCTAAAGGGAATCAAAAGAAGATACTGTTGTTAGATGGATAGAATTAGATCATAAAAAACGATGAAAATTATAGCTACTTCATTGATTCTTTCGATCATACCTCAGCATTGATAATAAAAATGCATCAAATAAACACATAGGGGATTCGAAAATCTCACTACTTGACTATTCACTAAACCTTAATGCTGAAATCCAGTTGAATGCTTTGGTGTTACATAGTAAGACCAAGAAGTCAAGAACACACAAGAAAGATTAAACTCAACCTAAATCGTTCCGAGCCTCGCATTGTATAGGTTTTCCCACTGTTTGTTTGCCCATAAGCAAACACAGTGCCTACAGCAAAGAAAATGAGATTATTCCTATTTATATTAATCAATATATTACTAAAAGCTGAGACGTAGCATTTAATGTTGCTACTCTCACATTAAACCACATCAGCAACCATATCATTTCTACCATTTTTTCTAAATTTATCCTACAATTTTAAAATAACTTTTATCAATTTTAAATACAGATAATTATAAAATAATTTTCATCCCTATATTCACCATAAAGCCCACTTCTTACAAATTTAATATCACATAAAGCCCAAACCCAAAGCCTTTTCAAACCCTATGTTTTCACGGTAGCAACTTTTTGTTTTTCCTTTCCGTTTGTTGCACATGGTTTTAATTTCCTGTCTCCCACGTTTTAGTTCTTTCCCCTTCCCCACCTTCTCTGTTCTACGGTTTCACATTTAATCATCGCCAGCCTCTCTCCCTTCTAACGGCAACCTCTCTGTTTTCCTTCCTTCCTGTCTTCCTCTCCTTACAATATATAAATACTGATAGCAGCTAGACGATTCAGTTGAGGTATCTCTAAATCCAAGTTTCTTTTGTGCTCTATTCTTTTGCATGATTTTTTTTCCCTTTTTACTGTGTCTTTCGTGCTGTGGTGTGGATGATTGTTATGTTGAATTTAATTACTTTATAAATCATTTTTCTTAGTGTGTTGAATTTTTGATTGTTGGGTCTTATCCTGTGCGATTCCAACGACTTAGTGTGACTCTGATTTATTACTGTAGTGTTGTGGTGTTTGCTTCCATTGTTTGTTTTGTATGATTATATAATATATTGATTGGGTTTTAGAATCAAAGAAAATTGTTTTCCTGGTGTTTGAATTTTCTACATAATTGTGTTTATCATGGTCTTTGGTTTAGACATGGTTTGATATTCATGGTTTCAATTTTAAGAATGTGTGAATTTCTTTTATCAGATTCGTGAAACTTAAGTCACTGTGCAAGCATTTTTAAGTTGTGCTATGATTGTGTGCATACTTCTAAAGATTGTAAAATCAATTAATATTGTAAGGTTGAATTTATTCAACCATCTAATTGGCTTTATTCCGTGCCAAATTTGCTTGTAATTCAGCATTTAGTAACCCTGTATTTAGGTGGGTTTGTTGTAAGGGTAGTGAGTGAGATAGAGTGAAGATTGCTCAAGAGTGTGCAAGAAAACAGAGTGTCGCGGCTGGGACTTGCGGGTGTCTCGCGGCTGCAAGCCGCCAGAAGCAGCACACGTGCCAAGCATGCTGGAAGATGAACAGTCATGCTAGCTGGAGCACTACAGGACAAAACAGGACAACTGGACATACGGTTAACTCGCGACTGGATCTCGCGACTTATTCAAGCCGCGAGGTCAAGCCGCGAGCCACCCCTGTTTTGTAAAACCTGACGTTTCACATTCCTCTCCCACTCCAGTATAAATACCCCTTTTACCCACGATTGAAAGAGAGCCTCCAGAGAGAATTTTGAGAGAGAAACCCTAGAGAAAAACAAGATTGATTCATCCACAATCTTCACCTAAGAGACTCTTCAAATTCCTCTACTCTCTTCCTCTCTATTGATACATCCTTGAGAGGTTCTTGGCCAAATCCTTTCTCACCATACCCATATCTGTGAAAAGGTTTATTTGGTGCTTCGGGAAGCAGTTAGGAAGGAACCAATTTACATTGGTTGATGCTATGGTCAAGTAGCGGAATCCGGTAAGCTAGAAAAGAAAAAGGTTCGGCGCAACCTCGTTGGAGCAAGAAGCTTGGAGGGCTTAGGTACATCGGGTAGATTAGGCTTGGAGGGTCTATTGCTGTTCATGTATCCCAACTACATTTTCTAGTGGATTATTTACCGCTTGGAGGGCGGCGGAGAGGTTTTACGCCGAGGGCTTCGGTTTCCTCTTCGATAACACATCGTGTGTTATCCTTGTGTTTGCATCTCTCTTCCCTTTATCTTTGCCTTTTATTTTCTGCTGTGGATGTGATTTTAATTGGCTTAGATTGTTTTCCAATTCTGTATTAAGCTTTTGTTCATGTTCCGCACATTAATTGTTTGATATAAAGCTTGAATTGGTAATTTGTAATTTGGGGGTCTAAACATTCAAGGGTGTTTATACATATATTTGAACTTTCAATTGGTATCAGAGCGGGTACACTTGTTGTGGTTTAAATACCTAAGTGTGATCCTTGACCCCTTGTGTTTATTTGCCATGGATTGTGCATTGTATGCCTCTTTGCATGATTTGGTTGGTGATGAATGTAACATGCCAGGTGTTTGTGAGAATGCCTCTATGAGTGTTAATCCTCATAAGTGTGATGACATGTTATTTGAATCTATGGGTGTTGTTGACAAACTCTTGAAGAAAAATGCTAAAAAGTTTCAAAAGAATTTGAGCAAGTTATTTTGTGAAAAGGATGATTTGATTGCTAAGCTCAATGAATCCAACAAATTGGTTGAGAAATATAAAAAACTTGCTGAAATTTCTCTTGAAAAGCTGAAAGAGTTTGAATGTTTGAATATGGACTTGGATGCTAAACTTGTTTTGTCTAACAAACTTGTTGATGATCTTAAATGTGAAAATGAATCTCTTAAGATGCATGCCAAGTGTTTGATTGCTGAACCTATTGTTAAAAAGGATGAAAATATTTGTTGCAATCATGTTGTGGTACCCGATTTTGTGCCTAGTGTGTGTTCTACCTTAAAGGACAAATCGGTGTACATTCCTCCACATAAAAGAAATCAAAAGGTGGAGAGAAAGGTTGTTAAGTCAAAGCTTCTGTTTAGGTCTCAACCTAAGGTTTTGGATGGATCTAAGTTTGTTCCAACTTGCCACCATTGTGGTGTGATTGGCCATATAAGACCTCAATGTCATAAGTTGAAGAGGGAACAAAACCATATTGCTAGATCCCTTCCCAAAAGGCCTAGTGGACCTAAACACATTGTGTGTCACCATTGTGGTGCCTTTGGTCATCTAAGACCTCAATGCTCTAAGTTTCATGCTTTTAAAAGAATCAAAAGAAAAGAAAAACTTGAGCTTCTTGGAAGTTGTGCTAAAAAGGATAAACCGGATTTGAGTGATAATAGCATGTTGTTAAAGAAAGTGTTTAATGCTCTTAACTCCTTGTCTATGTGCATCTCCGGTTCTCATTCTTCCAACCCTCGTCTCACTTCTCATGAGACACTCATTCCAAACAATTGTTCTGTTTGGATGAGGAAGGGTTCCTATGGTTGAGCTTTTGCTCCTTTGGTCCTTGATCTAATTCTTTCGATCTTTGTAGGACCCTTCATGCACTAGATGCTTCATTGTCTTGCATTTGTGCATCATGCATATCTTTATATGCATTGTTTTGTTTTTGTTTTGATCTTGCTTTTATGTCTTTGGTTTGTGTGTGTAAAAATCCAAAACCACATAAAATGTAGAAAATCAAAAAGTTTGATCGACGTTATTGAGTTTTGTCTCAAAACTTGTTTTGCCTTGTACCTTTGTGCTAATGGCTTTGTGCATTTTCGAGCATTGCTTGTTTCTTTGCACTCATATCACTGTGGGAGAAATCTTGAAATCTATGTGATTGTTGTAAATAGATCTTCAAACTTGTCATGAATGATTAGTGAATGGTTATGTTGATCTTGAAATTTGCATAGACTTGTGTCTATATATCTTCCCACTCTTTATTTTTGTTTTTGTTTTTGCTAAGAAGAGCTCACCAAATGTAAATCTCCAAATGAAAAGAGATATTGAGCTGCAAAAGCCTGTCGCACATTCTAGTATTCGACTAGGAAAAAGGGTAAGCGACCTTATATTAAAGAGAATGTTTATTCAAAAAGCCAAAGGCTTGTTCATTAAAGTGAAATATCAAATATCACTCTCACAATGAGAGGTGATTGTCTCAAGAGATCAAAATGATCAAATGTTATGGAGTCAAATGTAAAGCTCCAAGATATGTTATCAAGTTTTGTGGGAGGTCATATATACATATTTCTATAATTGAGATGGATCACTTGATCTAGTGCTAATTGTGTATGCCTTGGTTGAATTGATCATTGAAGCTTCACATTAGACTAAGGACTATCTCATTGTTGATATCCACACACAACACACAAGTTTATGTTCAATAAATGCCATATTCATTTGTGTAATTGTACTTGATGAAATGTGTTTTCACATGCTCAATCTTTGTTAATTCAAGCGCAAAAAGATTTTTGAGTGTTTTAGGTGTTTTTGGAAAGTATTTTGTTTGAAAAATCTGAAAATTTCAAAAATCCAGTTTTGCCCTGTTTTGGCGGCTCAGTCGCGGGTATGTCAAGTCGCGTGCCTCAGTCGCGTCTTCGCGAGTATTTTTTGGCGACTTGTTCTCGAGTGGAAGGTCCAGTCGCGTGGTTTACTCAGAGATTTTCGCAGCTCAGCTCGCGACTCACTCGCAGGTAGACCTTCCAGTTGCGAAAAACACTTAGAAAAAATTTTCAAATTTTTGTCCTTGAGTGTTTTGGCGGCTTGATCTGGCGACTTTTTGGCGACTCGTTTCAGTCGCGAAAATCGCGTGTTTTGCATATTGAGGGTTATTTTCAAAGTTTTTTTCAAAAATTTTTCATTTTTCCCTCCTGCATCATTCTCTTTGTTCTTACCTTCATCTCTTACCCTCGTTTCTCCTTAACCCTTTGTCTATTCCTGACAAAAAGGGGGAGAGTATACTCTAAAGAGTATGTCGGAGTGTTTTGTCATTTCTATATGACTCTTGTGCACATCCTTAGGGGGAGAAATTCTATTTCTCATGTACATTTGTAGGGGGAGAGATATTCCATAGGGGAGATGCATATACCAAGGGAGAGAAGACATTCTCTTTATGTTTGTTTTCTTGTATTGCATCGTGTTTGTGTTTTGGACATGCATATTTCCCTATGCTATTGTGCTTCATTAAATGCTTGTTCGGATGATCTTTTGCTTTGCTATGTGATCATTGTAATCATTTTTATGACTGTTTGGTGTATGATCAAGTTGCTCACATGTTTCACATCATGTTTACTTGATCGCAATTTACTTGTTACATTATACTTGTCCTTTTATTACTTGCTTTACCTTGAGGGTCTAATGTGTTTTGTGCAAGTGTTTCAGGTTACAAGTATATATGTTCTAAGTGCATCACAGCTTCTCATCACTTTATACACTTTTAGTTTATATTGTTTAAGTTTATATTCAGTTATATTGTAGTTTGTACCCATGTGCTTTTGTAAGCTTTTAGGGTTAATGTTTTATGCATAGTTTGTAGGCTTTATGGTATGTACCTTGCTTTACGCAGCCTTTATGCTATGTTGAAATCAGTACTTTAATCTAAATGTTCTGCATTTTGGTTCATATACTGTCACTCTTGTGCCCTTGTAGGATTGTTCCTAGATGCATATGCCTTGTGTGTTATGCATTGGTTGAGTGTTGAGCATACAAGTGTCTTGCCTTGTGCTTGTTAACTTGTATGTCCTTGTGTTCATTCCAAGTGTGAATGAGCACTGTGATCACTACCTTATGGTAGTCACTTGGTTGATCAAGCCATGGTTTGTATCTTAACTCCATCTTTGCTTGATCACATTCTGCCTGTTTCATATGCATGTATAATTTTCTGCTTACAATGATCATGGTGTATTGTTGTGTTTCAGGAGTATTATGTTCATATGATTCAAGTGCTTCACAGCTTCTAGAGTTAGGTGTGAGTGAGTTTTGTTCAACTGTTCCCAACTCACATGTTAAGTCTAGAGTCTGTTTTAGGGTTTTGTCACGGAATAGCCAAAGGGGGAGATTGTAAGGTTGAATTTATTCAACCATCTAATTGGCTTTATTCCGTGCCAAATTTGCTTGTAATTCAGCATTTAGTAACCCTGTATTTAGGTGGGTTTGTTGTAAGGGTAGTGAGTGAGATAGAGTGAAGATTGCTCAAGAGTGTGCAAGAAAACAGAGTGTCGCGACTGGGACTCGTGGGTGTCTCGCGGCTGCAAGCCGCCAGAAGCAGCACACGTGCCAAGCATGCTGGAAGATGAACAGTCATGCTAGCTGGAGCACTACAGGACAAAACAGGACAACTAGACATACGGTTAACTCGCGACTGGATCTCGCGACTTATTCAAGCCGCGAGGTCAAGCCGCGAGCCACCCCTGTTTTGTAAAACCTGACGTTTCACATTCCTCTCCCACTCCAGTATAAATACCCCTTTTACCCACGATTGAAAGAGAGCCTCCAGAGAGAATTTTGATAGAGAAACCCTAGAGAAAAACAAGATTGATTCATCCACAATCTTCACCTAAGAGACTCTTCAAATTCCTCTACTCTCTTCCTCTCCATTGATACATCCTTGAGAGGTTCTTGGCCAAATCCTTTTCTCACCATACCCATATCTGTGAAAAGGTTTATTTGGTGCTTCGGGAAGCAGTTAGGAAGGAACCAATCTACATTGGTTGATGCTATGGTCAAGTAGCGGAATCCGGTAAGCTAGAAAAGAAAAAGGTTCAGCGCAACCTCGTTGGAGCAAGAAGCTTGGAGGGCTTAGGTACATCGGGTAGATTAGGCTTGGAGGGTCTATTGCTGTTCATGTATCCCAACTACATTTTCTAGTGGATTATTTACCGCTTGGAGGGCGGCGGAAAGGTTTTACGCCGAGGGCTTCGGTTTCCTCTTCGATAACACATCGTGTGTTGTCCTTGTGTTTGCATCTCTCTTCCCTTTATCTTTGCCTTTTATTTTCTGCTGTGGATGTGATTTTAATTGGCTTAGATTGTTTTCCAATTCTGTATTAAGCTTTTGTTCATGTTCCGCACATTAATTGTTTGATATAAAGCTTGAATTGGTAATTTGTAATTTGGGGGTCTAAACGTTCAAGGGTGTTTATACACATATTTGAACTTTCAAATATATTTAGGTGTATTTTATTTTTATTTTAAGTATAGGGATTTTGGAGTATTCATGCTTCTGAGGCTATAGATCTTTAGAGGGTCAACCATGTATTCTTTTCTGCCATTCTAAATTGTTTGTCTTAATTTTTATTTTCTACTTTTGAATTGATGCCATGTGTTATAGTGATGCAAGGGCGCAAGTTGATGGTGAAGATACAGCAATGATGAACATTATCAGGTTTGATGATTGGGTCACCATTAAAATCTTAAACTAGACAATGATGGTGAATCTCTTATCCACATCTCTCATTGTTTAGGTTTTTCTTATTCACTTTCAATTTTAAGTGGTGAATCCCTTATCCACATCTCTCATTGTTTAGGTTTTTCTTATTCACTTTCAATTTTAAATAAATTTTTACTTAAAACTTTGAAGAAACATTCAATGCTTTTTGCAACAGGAATCAACTATGTTGATATGACAAATTAGCTTTGGCGTTATTGGCTCCATCTGACGAATCAGTACCTAGCGGCTCTAGAAAGAAGAAGTCCAAGTGATCACTGCCATGTTCATGCAATACAAAAAACACCATTGTTTCTGCCAGAAAGGGTATGATCAATTTGAAAATATTACATGCTTTTAATACTGTTGGAATCATAGACAGTGATTCAGGCTTGAAATATGTTTATTAGAAATTCTATTTACATCATGTATAGAATGTAATTTGTGCAAGGAAAAGTTATAAAGTAAATGCATAATATATTCCTAAGGTAATTGCAAAGAACAAAGTCAGACATTGGGCGTGATATTAGGGGGCAATCTGTCATGCTTTATCTGTGGTAAATTAGCTCCTTGATTTAAGCATTGAGACTGAGAATTTGGCTTCTGTTTGTTGCCATATTGGAATTGAGGCATGGGCTGCAAGTGTGCTTCATTACTTAATATAAATCTTTCTTCTTCTAATTTATATTTGATATTTGAATTGCCAATTATGTTGCTCCTTAAATGTTTTTGAAGTGACGTGGTTATACATTTTTTTTAATCTTTTGTAGGATTAAATTAATTTTGATCTTATTGATACCCTTCAAACTTCACTGTGAAGCTTAGAAAGATTAATGGGTTTGAGACTTTCTGTCAAATTTCTATACTCTCACTATGACTTGAAATGTGTGAAGATCATTAGTAGGACAAAATAACTTACACAAAAAAAACCATCAAGAGAGACGACCAATTATCCAAAAAAATTAACAATTTAAACTAAATTCCTCCCTTCCCTGCCTATTTTTTATGTGAATATTTATCTTTCAAGTGGTTTGTTCTTTAAAATGGAATTAAAAATTCAATGATTGAAGTGTGTTTAAGGGCCACTCTCACTTGATTATTTAGCAAAAAAGAATGTGGGTCTTACTTAACTTTATTCAATGTGAGTTTAATCTTTGTGCAATTAGGGTCAAGGACTTATCATCTGTGCAAAATGAACAATGTTGTATGTCGAATCGTTGAGATGAAAAAATATAGCATTTTTATTTTTATACAATATTGTCTAATAGTTGCTTCTTCTTTTCTCCGGCAATAGATTTAAACAATAATTCAATAAGTATGGGCACAGCTAACTTAACAGAAACTAAGAGATTTTATTAATCATTCAATTTCTTATTGGGTTGTACCTCTCTGTTGCTGCCTTTGGAAGGAGAAGCAAACATTTTTTTTTTTATTGATCATATTTTATTAGAGAAGATGTCTAATAGAATGTTGTCTTTATGTAGTGCTTTTGGAAGGAGAGAAATGCTAAGAAACAAAGTCTGCAACAACATTGAAACAGATGAAAAATTTTCCTATTCTCAGGCAAATCATGGTCCTCACGGAAGCTTCAAAGTCTAAGAAAGGCAAATGGATTGGTGTTTCATTTTAGTGTAAGAATTTGAAAAAGTTCCAATATGTTTATGGGCTGTCAAAGTTGAAAAGTGCATAGGAAGATTACTGCTATATTGTTATCTTTGAGGGTTCTCCCTATCAAAGTCATGAGAGAATTTGTTGAACAAGCTTCTTTATTTTTTATTCTATATATATATATATATATATATTTTGGACTTTAGGTTTCATGTAAGGTATTTATTTTGTCTAATAGATGTTTGTTGTACTCTGCTTGGCATATTTTTAAATTGGTACAAACTGTTGAAACATAAACTATTAGGACCTATAATACTTTTCAAAGTTGCTGTGTCAGGGCCTTAGGCCTTCACTTGGTATCAATTTGGTGGGCAGCAGGTGTTTGTTGAAAGTTGAGTATTGGCACTTGGCAGCTAAGTGGTTTGTAATGTTGTAAGTGGAACCTAAGTTTAATCAAGCACCATGGTCTTCTCTTTTGGTTCTTTGGGCGTCTCTTCAAGTCTTAATTTTTTGCTGACACGCTCTTGCACTTTTGTTCCTAAGAGTTGGTTTGTCTCTGCCTCTCTTTCTATATTGCATTCTGTAGGAATTTTGTTTCATTCCTGATTTCTCTGTCTCCATCTAAATGATTTTTAGTTGTGATATTTGGCTCAAATAGTTATGATTGGTAGGAATAATTGTATTTGGTGAGTGATTAGTTTGTAGGATCTTATTGTCAAATTAGAGGCATTTATATTTTATGGTGATGACCTTATTATTTCAATTTGAGTTTTGATTCCAGGAGTCATGTGGATAAAACAAAGTATTTGAAGTAGTTGAGGTCTCAAAGGATATGCATGATTCTAAAGAGAATTTACCATCTATCAATTTCAATGTCAAAATTCTAAACTGCAAGTATAGGTGCATAATCCAAACTCCGTATGAGTAACAATGATTGTAGTTTGTGAACCAAATATGTTGTGAGAGATTGTAATAGAACTTGAAATTTCACTTTTAACTTTTAATCACAATTCCATTTTTGGTCCATTTTATTGGTTTTTTAAAAAAAAAAAAAAAAAAAAACTATTTCTATTAATAATATTATACTCAATCCATCTTTATTTAATCATCCTACTGTTTGAGACTTCCTGTTATAGAAAACACACAAATTTGAAATTCATACTTAAATTTAAGACCCTTGATAGGAAAAAATTATATTGGTTTAATTAATCATTAGCTTTTAGCTTTATTATTTGAGTTCTTAAAAGAGAAATAGTATTTTTCACTACAGTAAATAGTTTTTTTTCCCCGCGCATTGCGTAAGTCTACGTCTAGTAATGAATAAAATGCAACAAGTCCAATACAAGCTAATGGGTTTTCAAGGAAATAATATAGCTAACCTCTTGCCCATTAAACTAAACACTATTGCCACAAACACATGTATGAGAATGTAAGAAAGCAGTAAACTTATGAGGTTTTCGAATTCTAAAGTAGGAATTGAAGTTATATAACATGGCAGTATAAGAGTGACGAGGTTGAGTGGTTGGCGCAAGGTTTGAAGAATGAGTGAGTGAGAGGAATCGGAGTGGTGCGAGGTTTGAAGAGTGAGAGTGGGTTTGAAGAGTGAGAGACTGGACTAGTGAGGTTTGAGTGTATTTGGGTTTGAAGAGTGAGAGAGACCGGACCAGTGTGGGTTTTGAGTGTGAGTGATCTGTTGTGAGGACCGGTTTGAGACTCGAAGTGGACGGCGCGAGGTGAGAGTAAGAGTGAGAGTGAGGCATGTTTGGGTTTGAGTGTATACTATGAGGTGTGTATGGGTTTTGAGTGTGAGTGACGGCGCGAGGTGAGAGTGCTTCAGTGTGTTTGGGTTTGAGTGTTGTGAGGTGTGTGTGGAAAGAGTGAGTGTGAGAGAGTCAGTGTGTTTGGTTTGAGTGTTGTGAGGTGTGTGAGGTGAGTGTAATGAGCGTTGGGCATTTTTGGGTAGGTGGTTAAACAAAAAATGAGTCCTCTGGGCTCGAGTTCCATGAACAAAAAACGAGTCCTTTGGACTTGATTTTTATTAAAAGAAAGCAAGTCCTTTGGACTCGATTTCCATGGATAAAAAACGACTCCTTTGAGCTTGAGTTCCATGAACAAAAAACGAGTATATTGTACACGATTTCAATGAACAAAAACTGAGTCCATTAGACTTGATTTCCGGCCTATGTGGACACTTTGTCCAACTCAGCTGCTGGCACAATAGGAAAATCAAGTACAATTTTATAACCCCAAAATCGAGTCCTCTAGACTCGAATTGTTAGAAACCAAAATAGTTTCAAACCTTGGCTAACTAACAATATAGTTTGGGTTTTATAGTTATTTAAAATAAAAAAAATCGTTAGCCAAGGTTTGAAACTATTTTGATATTTAACAACTTTAGTGTAACAAACTCGTTTTGGATTGCTAAATCGAGTACAATAAACTCGATTTTAACATCATGCTGCAGTTGACGTGGAAATTTGTCCACGTAGACATAGAACTCAATAGAACTCGAGTCAAACGAACTCGAGTTCAATCATCTAGAAATCAAGTCCATAGGGCTCAATTTAGTTTTGCTTCAGCAATTGAGTGACTTTCTTGTTCTTCCTTTCCTTTTTTTACTTTCTCCAAAAGCTGTCCCACTCTCCACTTCCAAGCCCCAAAAACCCATATATAAATCAAATCCAAAACAAATCAAACCCACTCTCCACTCCAACGTGTTCTTCTCCTCCACTGGAGCAGCGGTGAGAAACCACACGTCCGATCCGATTTCCATCGCCTGAAGCTTTCGTCGCCTGGGTTTGGTTAGAATCAGCACTTTGGTTGCTGGGTTTTGCATCGTTGCTTCTTTCTTCTTCATTGTTGATCTTTGCGTTTTGATCTCTGCGTTACTAAATTGAGTCCATAGGGCTCGATTTCTATATGACATAATTAAGTCCTTTTGACTCGAGTTCGGTGCCTACGTGGACCAAGTGTCCACCTCAGCTACAGCATGATGTTGAAATCAAGTTTATTGTACTCAATTTAGCAATACAAAATCGAGTTTGTTACACTTGAGTTGTTAGATACCAAAATAGTTTCAAACCTTGGCTAACTAATAAAATAGTTTGGCTTTTATAGTTATTTTCAAAAAAAATCATTGCACATTCATTCAAACAAGCGTTTCTACAGTATCTGTCATTATATTTATTAAGATTGTCTTTTCCTTCTCTCTCTCTCTCTCTCTCTCTCTCTCTCTCTCTCTCTCTCTCTCTCTCTCTCTCTCTCTCTCTCTCTCTCTGTTGTCACTAAAATGTATGCAAAATTCCTATTTTTGGAGATCCAAATTCGGGTTATTAGAATATTTTTTGTATGTTTTTAGACCCCTTAAAACCACAATCAGATTAACCTAGGAAATTAGCCAAGTGATTACTTAGTCAAATTAACAAATCTAGGTTAACACAAATATATCATATCAATGTATAACAGCGGAAAAAAAAAAAAAAAAAAAACAAAATGATATGATAACCCAGGAAAACCAAACCAGTAAAAAACCTAGGGAGGATTTAACCTAGCTATCCTCAAGGTAAAAAGCAAATCTACTAGAAAGAATCAAAGTTTTACAATAGCGACTTAGACCACTAACATCTTATTACTACCCACCAGTAGAAACTTACTGACATGACCACGTGCAAGCTCCGAGATCACAGACTCCTTCTTTCTTTAGCCTTTGCAAAACACAAACACCCACGTTTGTGACTTTGAGATCCCACTCAAAGGTTTAGCAACACAATCTCTCCTGTTTGTGACTCCAAGACCACCCTTGAAGGTTTAGATCATCAGCACCTTTGATGACTAGAGAAGGCAGCAACTTCTACAATACTGGATCATGAGATTTCTCAAGTAATAACACTGGCAGAAGATATGAGAGAGCTTTTTAGGAGCAAAACTCTAAAAACAAAAGAGGCACACTCTTCTCTCTCTGAAAAGCCTCATAAAAACATGCTTAGGGTTTCTTTTATATACTGGGAGAAGTAGATTAGAAACCCTAATCCTTAATGGGCTTGAACTGCTGTTTGGGTTTAATTAAAATTTTGCAAATACGACTTTCGATCGATGGAACCTTTCTTTCGATCAATCGAACCAGACCGATTATGAAATCTTCTTCCTACAGCTTGTATGTTCTTGAATCTTGACTTGAATCATCTTGAGCATTGTCTAATAATACCTATAGACTCTAAGATCTATATCTAGACAAGTTTGTGTTCACTATTTGCCAATTGTTCTAAACTTTTAGAACCTAACATTTTTGGATACACTATATACTTTTTTTTTTTTTAAATGATAAACTATATACTTGATTCATGACGTTTATACTATATGTCAATTTGATTCCTAATGTAGCTAACGATAATATTAAAATATTATTTTTTTTATATTACTTGTGTGCCATGTGGGCTAATTAAAAAACTATTTTTCTAAATTAAAAAATAATAGTTTCCAACTCGAAAATTCCTTTTTTTTTTTTTTGGTCTATAAAAAAACTATTTTTTAATAGTCCATAGCTAAAATAAACGGCACTTCATGTAAGGTTGAATTTATTCAACCATCTAATTGGCTTTATTCCGTGCCAAATTTGCTTGTAATTCAGCATTTAGTAACCCTGTATTTAGGTGGGATTGCTGTAAGGGTAGTGAGTGAGATAGAGTGAAGATTGCTCAAGAGTGTGCAAGAAAACAGAGTGTCGCGGCTGGGACTCGCGGGTGGACTCGCGGCTTCAACCCGCCAGAAGATGCACACGTGCCAAGCATGCTGGAAGATGAACAGTCATGCTAGCTGGAGCACTACAGGACAAAACAGTCATGCTAGCTCAGTTGCGGGTATGTCAAGTCGCGAAACTCAGTCGCATCTTCGCTGGTCATTTTTGGCGACTTGTTCGCGAGTGGAAGGTCCAGTCGCGAGGATCACTCAGAGATTTTCGCGGCTCAGCTCGCGACTCACTCGCGGGTAGACCTTCCAGTCGCGAAAAACACTTAAAAAAAATTTTTCAAAATTTTGTTCTTGAGTGCTTTGGCGGCTTGAGCTGGCGACTGTGTGGCGACTTAATCCAGTCGCGAAAATCGCGTGTTTTGCAGAAACAGGAGCAGTTTTTAAACTTTTTCAGTTTTTCCCTCGAATTTTTGTGACTGTTCATCTTCTCTCTAAACTGTTCTTCCTCCCAAACACTTCATGAATCCTTTTTTTTTTTAAACCCTTTTGGTGCTTCGTTTCTTATCCAAATCATCAAGAAAAGGTATGGGTTTTTGCTTTCTCAATCTCAGTTTCTTTTTCCTGCATATTTCTGTTACTGTTTGGACTGGTACTGTATTCGTTATACTTATCTCTATGTGTAATGGGTATGGAGTGTCTTGTTTGATATTGTTCTCACCTGTTTTCATGCTGAGCAGTCACAATGTGTATTTCATTGTTCTGATTTTTGCCTATGATTGAATCTGAGAATCTTTTCTGAAATGGGTTTGGTGTCTATTTGACTTACTCATTACACTTGCCTAAATATTGATGTTGGTGTTTGGTTTTGGTCACTGAGTGGTTATGATAACATAATGTCTCTCATCCACGTGCTTCAGTGTGGATGTTTGGTTTCTTCATGATTGAAATATTTTTCCCATGTTCATGCCTCTGATGGAGTGATTTATGTTATCTGCTCTAAATGTTCAAATGCTGTATCTTATTGCATATCATGGTCATGTTAACCTGTCTCAATGACAGTTTTGTCAGTTGTGCCGTCTATCTTTGTCTTGGTGCACTTTCACCAAGTTTGATACACGTATTAGTTTGTGCCTCTGTGTATTGTTGGAAGTTTTGGTTGGGTCTGCACTATCTTCAATTTGTGTTTATATATTGAAATATTGTTTCCACTGAATCTTGTTGACAATCTTTTTGTGGGGTTTTGTTGCTTGGTTCTTTTCTGTTGGCCTGTTCTCTTGCAGATGTCTCGTCGATCTTCTAGGGGTAAAGACATTGTTGCTGACGAACCAGCAACACCAGTTGCTAAAAGGACTCGTCTATCATCTCAGGCATCTCAAGATCCCAATGAGGATAGATTCAGAGTTCCCCTTAACTCACACGCCTACTCAAATGTGTTTGACAAGTCAACCACTATAGTGGAACGGGTAGTAGAGTTCAACACCTTAGGGACTACTTTCATCCCTCGAATCTTTGAGAAACGAGACTGGGCAAACTTGTTCGGAAACTTTGATGATCCAATGGATGAGCTGGTCAAAGAATGCTTCTCCAATGCAACTGATCTTGGACCTAACCTCATTTTCTGGGTCAGAGGAACAGAGTTTTGTGTTACCCCAGATTCCATCGCAGATCTTCTCGGCATCACCAGACCTCAGAATGTGAATTTAACTCCCTATGATGAACGAAATCCAGAGGTTGGAGAAATTTTACAAATCCTAGGACACGATCATGAGGTATCCAGTGCAGGAACTTCCATCAGCACCGCAAAGTTTGCACCTGAGCTGACCACACTGAAGTTGATCATGTTCACCAATCTCTACCCACTGTCCAACACTACATTCATCAATCTTGGGAGAGCTATATTTCTGTGTGACCTCATTACAGGAGCCCCCATTGATATATGTGCTCACATCTACTACAACTTGAGGAAGACCGCGTATCGATCTACAGCTCGAGGAATCATTCCATTTTGCAGTCTCGTCATGAAACTCATTCTTAGTGCAGGCATTATTCCTCCTGCAGATGGTAAAATGCTGACTCGTCAACGTCCCATTTCCTTGTTCACTCTTCAAGCGAGCAGAAGTCACTCCTCTAAATCACCAAGAAGTGCTCACATCTCTCCGGTTACTTCATCTGCCCCTGACTCAGAGACACCTGCACATACCACATCAGCATCACGTGCTGTTCCTGAAGCTTCACCGGCTGGTATTCCGCAAGCACAAACTGCTTCTCATACTGACAGAGTTGGCAGCGTACTTGAGCATATTCAGAAACGCGTTGATGAGCTTGTGGCACTTCTCTACTCCACAAACAACCATGTCCAAATGCGCCTCGAGACTATGGAGAATCAGCTAGATGAGATTCAACGAAAGTTGGACGAGAGTCTTTAGCTATTCGTGACAAAAAGGGGGAGAGCATTCAGTAAGGGGGAGAAAAGTTCAAAGGGAAGTGTGCATAGTGATAGGGGGAGTACACACATACTTTTGTCATACTTTTGTTCTTAGTCTTATCTGCTAAACTTATGGTTTTTATGGTTTTGATACACTGTGTTTTGGTGTATAGATGTTCCTAACTCTTAACACTCTTGGTTTAAACTTTAATATATTTTGTTGATGTTATTCAGGTTATTTGTTGGTCTGTACCCATGTGCTTTTGTAAGCTTTTAGGGTTAATGTTTTATGCATAGTTTGTAGGCTTTATGGTATGTACCTTGCTTAAGTGCAGCCTTTATGCTATGTTGTAATCAGTACCTTAATCTAAATGTTCTGCATTTTGGTTTATGTACTGTCACTCTTGTGCCCTTGTAGGATTGTTCCTAGATGCATATGCCTTGTGTGCTATGCATTGGTTGAGTGTTGAGCATACAAGTGTCTTGCCTTGTGCTTGTTAACTTGTATGTCCTTGTGTTCATTCCAAGTGTGAATGAGCATTGTGATCACTACCTTGTGGTGTTCACTTGGTTGATCAAGCCATGGTTTGTTTATTAACTCCATCTTTGCTTGATCTCTTATTGCCTGTTTCATATGCATTTATAATTTTCTGCTTACAATGATCATGGTGTATTGTTGTGTTTCAGGAGTTTATGTTCATATGATTCAAGTGCTTCACAGCTTCTAGAGTTAGGTGTGAGTGAGTTTTGTTCAACTGTTCCCAACTCACATGTTAAGTCTAGAGTCTGTTTTAGGGGTTTTGTCACGGAATAGCCAAAGGGGGAGATTGTAAGGTTGAATTTATTCAACCATCTAATTGGCTTTATTCCGTGCCAAATTTGCTTGTAATTCAGCATTTAGTAACCCTGTATTTAGGTGGGTTTGTTGTAAGGGTAGTGAGTGAGATAGAGTGAAGATTGCTAAAGAGTGTGCAAGAAAACAGAGTGTCGCGGCTGGGACTCGCGGGTGGACTCGCGGCTGCAAGCCGCCAGAAGCTGCACACGTGCCAAGCATGCTGGAAGATGAACAGTCATGCTAGCTGGAGCATTACAGGACAAAACAGGACAACTGGCCATACGGTTAACTCACGACTGGATCTCGCGACTTAGTCAAGCCGCGAGCCACCCCTGTTTTGTAAAATCCTGACGTTTCACATTCCTCTTCACTCCAGTATAAATACCCCTTTAACCCACGATTGAAAGAGAGCTTCCAGAGAGAATTTTGAGAGAGAAACCCTAAAGAAAAACAAGATTGTTTCACACACAATCCCTACCTTAGAGTCTCATCAAAATCCCTCACTCTCTTCCTCTCCATTGTCAAAACCTTGAGAGGCATTATACCAAACCTGGTTCTCACCATTATCATCTCTGTGAGACAGTCGTTTGGAGTTCTGGGAAGCAGTTAGGAAGGAGCCAATATTCATTGGTTGATGCTACGGTCTAATAGCGGAATCCGGAAAGCTAGAAAAGAAAAAGGTTCGGCGCAACCTCGTTGGAGCAAGAAGCTTGGAGGGCTTAGGTGCACTGGGTAGATTAGGCTTGGAGGGTCTATTGCTGTCCTTGTATCCCAACTGTATTTTCTAGTGGATTGATTACCGCTTGGAGGGCGGCGGAGAGGTTTTTCGCCGAGGTCTTCGGTTTCCTCTTCGATAACACATCGGGTGTTATCTTTGTGTTTGCATCTTCCTTCCTCTCTATCTCTGCCTTTTTATTATCTGCTGTGATTTTATTATGTTATGGCTTAGATAGTTTTTATCCTATTTCACATTATAGAATATGTTAAGTTTCCGCACACTTGTTGTTTAACATATTGCTTGTGTTGGTTAAGTTAATTTTTGGGGGTCTAAACGTTCAAAAGTGTATTGGTACACGTTTTTGAACTTTCACAAATAATTCATAGTTTTAAACTTTAACATCAACTAAAAGAAAAAAAAAAAAGAAAAAAAAAAGAAAAAAAGAAGAAGATATATTTCATGTTTCGGTCCGGTATCCAATTACCGGCCGGTACAGCCGGATTTCACTGGTACGGCTGGTATTTTTTCTGGTACGAAACAGGGGGGTCGAGCGTACCAGATTGCTGGCCAGTACGGTATATTCCGGCCGTACCAGCCGATACGATACGGAATCGATAACCTTGAATAGGACCTGAACAACATATACTCATGCCTATCCATGTTTAAGACCTGATTCACAAGTTATGAAAACCAATTACTGCAGTGCATGACAAAATTATATCTGCAACTGTTTTAAACCAACAGTGGAAAATATATAATTTCTACAACCAAAATTCCAAGGGAAAACCATACACTAATGTACAAAATAGCTATAGAGGTTTATAGAAGTACGAAATATGAAGTAACTTAAATATTATATGTACATTGCATAGGACATTTTGCATGCCCCAAAAAATTTTGAAGAAAAAAAAAAAAAAAAAAACCTTGTACTCTTTTTTAAAGGTAGAACAATGTGCAACTCTATAAGTGCAGAGTAGTGCAATGGAATTGATAGCATGAAAGGATAAGAAATATTCAAGATTAAGATTGCCACCCTTCTCCTGTACTCATCTATATGATGAGAAGGAACTGTGGAATTGACAAACACATATCATACACAACCTCTAGACTTCCTAGCTAGTCCTACCTTTTTTTTTCCTTCTTCATTTCAAAGAAGTATCAAGTAGCAATAGCATCCTGGATATCCAACTTTGATGCAAGTTATTGAGTTGACAACCTCAGCACTAGTGTCTTCCAACTGACGCCTCTATCTAAAGGACCACCTCCAATGAACTTGTTTTCAAGATGCACTTCAAGAGCTTCAATGGATTAATCTTCTATCAAGCCTGAATTTCTCAATGAGAATGGGTTGGTGGGCTTCGGCCCGTTTTAAATGTTATATAGCAAAAAAATAAAACACCCCCTAGCAAACCTCTTTGCCCTAATTGCCGTCAGTTTGGCCTGATAAAGAAAGAAGGAATGAAACGAGGGCAAAGTATGTGTCCTTATTCAGATGGAAATGGAACAAAGTCACAAACTATGATGATTCCCGCTAGGTTCACTTCACCAAGAAGCATGCATTATGATAACACGAGTCCTTGTTCAGTTGCCTACATCATGGCTTTTATAAGTTTATCTTTCAAATGCAAACAAAATGGTAACTCAAAATCCAAATGGAGGCATGGAGGGGTGACATTGAAGTGAAGGCAGTAAGACATTTAAAAAAAAAAAAATCCTCCTGCATTTGGTTGAAAAATATTTCCTATACCGCATATGGATAATGATAGCCAATTAATTCAACACATAATTATTTGCTTTTTCCTTCTTTGTGCAAATTTGATGGATATTTCAAATAAATTAGCAAAGCACAATAATAAATATAAATAAATAATTCAGCAACAATCCATAATCAAGACACCAAATTTTTACGTGGAAAACCCTTCAATGAGAAGGAAAAAACCACGGGACCTAGTCCAGTAAAATCTTCCACTATAGAATATGAGTTTACAACAATCTTCTCTAAAACAAACGTTATCGGCTACAAAGAAAACAAAAACATGTCATTCTTGGATTACAACAAATATTCATCACACTAAGATACCAACAATAATAAAAAGAAGAAAAGATCCCACCAAGTGGGCTTTAGCATTCAAGCAAATGGAGAGGAATTTCAAGTAACAACACCAGTCACCAGTCAACACGAAGCTCTTTTCATTAGGAAATTTCATCAAAATTGGAGTTGAAACAACCTTCCAATTTTGGCTTGAAAGTATCTGGTCTTGTAGAAAATTTTTCTAGAATCCTCCTCTCCCATGCACAACAACTTTAGTATTGCGAAATTTTCAATGCAGGGAGTGCAACTGTAACAAACAGATCAGAGTTGAATATTAACAAAGAATATGAAAACATAAGTAAATGCAATAATTCAAATGAAATCCTAAAAACTTTCTTAGTTTCTGAGAAATATTTGATATGCAAAAAGAAATCCAACCATAATGGAAGAACCACAATAAAATAGAGCTAAAATTTGAAGATACACAAAAGCTATGCTGCAAAATATGTTAAATAAATATGAATTAATGGTTTGACATAAAACTCTTTGGTGAGATTAATTCTACTATTTATTTCAAAACCATTAAACCAAATTGTAGTATTTATATATTTCATTAGTGGCATCCAATTAATATTCATATCAGGAATACTCTCACCCATTACGAATATAAGAGAATAGAAGAGGATATAGGGTAGTATGAGTAGACTTACTGAGCATTGAACTGAATTGGGTTTTGTAAATGACCAATTACGAAGTAAATTATGTACACATAATTGAAATGGTAAGTGAAAGAAAACCTGAAGTACCTTGGCATCGGTTGTCATCAAGTAAATTAGAAGCAAACTTCTTGCTGTTTGAAATCAGAGCAATATGGCTCCTCCCTTCAAAAGGTAAAAACCATATCTATATTAGAACCATCAGCACCTTCAATGCTGTTTGAAATTTTAATTTTAATTTTACCCAAAAAAAAAAAAAATTGCTTGTAGTAGTAGGAATGAGGATCACATAATTTCCTGGTCCCTTAGTAAAACTGACCTCCCAACCCAAACATGAAATGAAAAATCAGCAAGACCTTCACCCACCCAATTTCTCATTCTTATGCAACTAAGCACCATTTTCCACAATAAATCCACCCTCATAAACAGAGCAATTATGACCCAGTGCAAATCAATAAAATCTACTGTCAAGTTTTAGACAGCCGTAAGCAAAAGAACTGATCCATGAACTCTTACAGTATCAAAATGCTAAGCGAAATAATGAGTATGTGGACAGCTCTAACAGTGATTGATTCAATATTCCAAATTTCCCAATGTCTAGAAAAATTTGTAGAAAGAAAATAGGCTAGCAAACAGAAATTCGATAGTAGCAAGACAATAGGTAACAATCAAAAAATTGTTAAATAGACTATGCTTCTAATTATTTGGTAATTTGCAGCAACAAAAATTTGAATAGCGGCAAGCCAATTTGAATAGTAGCCATCACAAAATTTCTAATTAAACTCTTGTTTTAAAAGCTTTTTTCAAATGATTGCAAATAATTTCATAAATTGAAAAAAAAAAAAAAAAAAAAAACAGAATTGGATTTATTAAGTGTAAGCAGAAGGGTTTGTGAGATTAATTTGTACTATTTATTTGAAGAACCATTAACCCAAATTGTAGTATCTATATATTTTCTTAATCGGGTCCAATTAAGTATTTATACCAGAATACTCTCACCCATTACAAATATAAGAGAATAAAAGAAGAGGAAATAGTTGGGTAGTATGAGTAGACTTACTGATTGATTTTAACCCATGGAACGTGGCTAATCTTGATCCGCTCATTGTCTTCAAATTTGGGGCATTCATAAATGATCAGCGTTTTCAATTGGGTGAGGCGTCGCATGGTTTCCTCGGTGGGCAGATGCACCAAATTCCAGCAACTCACAATACACAGCCATTGAAGAGAGGAAAGATTGCCCAACCACTCTGGCAAAGCTGCCATCTGATAAGATCCCTCTATCCACAGAATTTTAAGGGCAATGAAATATTGAATTTGGTCCAGGACCAAGAGAGAGTTGAGAGAATACAATTTGAGCTTTAGCTTTTGGAGGGAGGGGTGAATGGAGGAGGTAGAAGAAGAAGGCAGACGACAATAACCATTCTCCAAATATTCAACACACTGTAACCCACTGTGTAGGTCTTCAATACCACACCTTATTATGGATGGGACACCTGGCAATGACCTTAGCTTATGACAATCCTGTACTACCAACTTTTGAAGGGAAACGCAGGTGTGCAGTGATTCTGGCAAATCTCTCAGTTTATAACAACTTCTAAGGGTCAACTCCTCAAGGCAAGGAAACACCAACAACACCTCATCTGCGGTTGTCAACTCCTTTGCATCCTTCCACTCTTCTAGGGTTTTCATCCCCTCCAATTTGAGTATTCTCAATGCCGGAAATAATGTAGTAGTATTTCTGTAACTTCCATCACTGTAAAAGTTATACTCACTTCCTATACATCTTACCTTCCCCATTCCTATTATTTCAAGAACCCTAAGACAGGGTAATTGCCCCAGAGTGGGAACTTCTTCACATTCCATACAATATCTCAAATTGATCTCAATCAAATTGTGATATAGCGAAGACAAACCAACAACCCGCTGGGAATTTCTTTCCGCTATAGGATTTGATTGTTAAGCTTTTCAAATTTGGGTGAGGATAGAGGCCTTCCAACACCTTTTCATCTTTATCAGAACCCTGATCCCAGTATAATCCCAAGTTGAATATTTCCTTTTCTTTTAATTTTGCACTTTTGGCTTCTTCCTCACCGTCCACGTACCCTAGATTCCTTATTTTTATTTCTCCTCTGAGATTCTTCAAACATCCCAATTCTTTAATCCGATAACCTTCATCTGGACCCACACAAAAAAATTGCAATGTTTGAAGGCAAGTCAACCGCCCAATATTTTTAGGTTTTTCTATAGAAGAATTAATATGAATATGTCTTAAGTTAATCAAATTGCTTAGGTCTTCCGGAAGCTCTTCTACATCGCCTTCAATTCTTAAAGTTTGCAAATTGTAGAGTTTGGTGATGGATTTTGGTAATAATATAGTAAAGGAGTTTGAGATGTGAAGAAGCCTCAAATGTATTAATTGCTCAATTGAATCTGGCAACTCCATTCTACCATCCCTGGATAATTTTAAAACACGTAAGCATTTAAAATTTGATGACATGATGTCAAAGTTGAAATTTTCTGAAATTAACGTGCGCAATTTTGTATAATCAACTTCACTAAATGAACTTCCTAGTGTTGTTTTGCCATCAAGTCGGGCAAATAAAGGGTGTATGCTACTACCATTATCCACTGAATCTTGCTCCCAGATTAGAGTTTCAAATTTTGAAATTGAGAGTGCAAAGTCATGCACCAAATCATGCATTTTGCAGCTAATAATATTACCGTAGGCATCCTTTCTAGCATTTTGGAAAAAGGAAGTGGCCAACAAAATATTGAAATACATGTTGCCAATATCTTCCATCACCATATTAGCTTCTTTAGCAGGCTCAAGAAACCCTTCAGCCATCCAATACTGAATTAATTCATCCTTTTGCATGTCATAATCTTTAGGGAATATTGCACAATATGCAAAACATCGTTTTAAAGATGGCGTTGGAAGATGATCAAAGCATAACTTAAGCACATGAAAGATGTCACTATTATCTTCATCCAACAAATCCCAAATTTTATTATTTTGGATCTCCAGCCATTTGCTTTTATCAAATTTAAAGCACATTATTCCCCCTAAAACTCTTGCAGTCAATGGAACCCCTCCACATCTTTTAGCAATTTCCCTGCCAATAACCTCCAAATCTAATGGAATTCTTCCATCTATGAATGTTCTTTTTTTCATTATAGACCAACAATCATCTTTTGATAACTTCTCTAAGTGATGTGGGGGATGTATCTTCATGATTTGCCCCACATTATCACTACAAGTTGTAATAACAATATTATTTCCTGTATTGGAATTAAACTTTAATAAGTAACCCTTTAAAGTATCCCATTTCTTAGGATCTTCATTTTGCACATCATCAAGTATGAGAAGATATTTTTTCGCCCACAAAATTTCTGCACATATTTCAAGTACTTTATCAAAATTTTTTCGCCCCCAACAATCACCCAAGTCTTCTCCAAGAGATTTAAGAATCTCTCTTAAAATCCCTTCAACATCAAAATTTTTACCAACATTTACCCACGCTAGTACATCAAAATGTTTCTTTAACAGTTCATTGTTATACACAAGTTTCGCTAAAGTTGTCTTTCCGATACCTGCCATACCCACTATAGGGAGAACAGAGATATCCTTTTGATTGCTTGAACTAATAAGTAAGTTTACTATTTTTTTGATATCATATTCTCTTCCTATAACTTTTGAATCATCGAGGAGGGAGTCTATATTCATGTCCAAACTAATTTTGGGGACTGAACTCACCAACTCCATTCTAAGATCAGAGTTAGCTACATCATTCACAATTATATCCAACAATTGTTTGATGGTCTTAACTTTATCAAGATTGCATAATGAAAAGTTACGTACCTGATCCATCATTTGATTTTGAATCCATACCTTTTGCCAAAAACTCTCATAGCTAAACTCATCTAGCACATTATCAGCATCATAAGCTACATTTCTAAGCTCCGTTAACCAAATCCCCATAGACTCATCACTTGACTGCCTCTTTTGAGCATCACCTAACACGAATTTAATCTTGAATAATGTTTCAAGAAGATTTATCAACTCCACCTTGAAACTCAACTCAAAATCAATATACTCAGTGCAAGTGAAGACACTTTGGCTATTAGTCTGTCCACAACATCATTGAGGATAATTTCAGCCCTATATTCTTCCTTACCCTACACAAAGAGAAAATAGTGTGAAAATATTTGCAAAGGGTTAAAAAGTAGAGCAATGTTTATTTCACACTTGTTGTTGTGCACACACACTGTTTGCACTGAAATTAGATTTCAGTGCAAAAAGTGTGTGTGTAGGGTTGTGTGCAACCACCAGTGTGTACTAATATTTTTCCTAAAAAGTATTGGAACTGTTAGAAATAAACAACTATGTATAGAGTTGGGACTAGAGAATCACCTGTGTGACAATTTTAATTGTCTTAGTTTTTGATTTTGAAGTTGAGGTTGATACACTTTTAAGTTTTTTGTTGGTCCCTTGAGTTACTTGAGCTTCTCTTTTTTTTTGGGTTGCTTGAGCTTTTTCTTGAACATCTTGAGGCACGGCATTACATGCCTTAATGTCATGACCTGGAATTCCGGCCAAGTGTGCTTTAATCCTTGATGCACCTCCAGGAAAATCTTGTTGACAATAATTACATTTGAAACGGCCATTTTCATTCTTAGCATGATCCCAAAATTGATCTCTCTGTCTACCCATATTTCTTTTTCCTTGCAATAAATAAATAACACAATATCAAAATCAGATATAAATTAATTCAGATAAAAATTAGTGAAATAATATAGTAATCCTGTTTGCAATCCTTCTATTCAGCAGCTTCTCCGAAATGGTCTATCCTCTTGATATCAAACTAAATTTATCCTTATATTTTTTAAGTCTGTCTCATGTTCGATCATGTTAATTAACAACTAGTATAGCCCTCTCCTCTGTCTTTGTTAGTTGAGGAGATAGAATTAGATGGAAGGGGTTCTGTTGCCTTTCGTTGTGTTAATCAAAATATTAATTCAGCCAAGAAATAAAATAGAAAAGTGAAAAAGAAAAGAAAAAATAAATAACAATACAGGTTTCTAGAAACTATTTTCTGAAAAGTCCTTAGTTTTGTGCTTCCTCTCTCATTAAGTTGTAATTTATATTTCTTATTAATTCACAATTTGAAGACGGTTAGAAATGCGGCATACCTGACGGGCCCATCTGATGGGCCCGACGGGCCCACCTGAACGGGCCTGACGGCCCTGCTTGACGGGCCCACTTGAACGGGCCTGACGGGTTGGGACTGTTGGGCCTGTGCAAGGGGTATCCCACGCGCTTTGAAGGCCCATCGCTGACAGGCCCAGTAAGGGCCCATGATCCGAAAACGGAAATCTTGACTCACTACGCTCAAGGGAATTTGTATGAGAATCCCACATTGAAAAGGTTTGGAAACCAAGGAGAAAAGTCAACCCTTTATCACTATAAAAGGCCTGCCACCCTCAGGGATCGAGGTACGCTTTAATTGACCCTCTCTAACGCTCTAAGTAAAACAGAACAATTCTAACTTGACCGTCGGAGAACCTTTGGCCGGCACCACACCGGTGCTCTCCGAAGGACTTCCGTCGATTGTTCTTGTCGTGCAGGTTCGATTCGAGTCGCGAGTACGGTGTGACCCATTGGTGACAATTTTAGACGTCATCAGTTGGCGCCGTCTGTGGGAATCGCGTTTCCTAGACAAAAGAGTTACATGGTACTCACACGCTCGATGGCAACCACAAATGACGTCCAAGAAGAAGCCCCTACGACTGCCCTCGAGAGACAGGTCAAGACGCTCGCCGCAGCCGTGGAGCGCCTCACCAAATAAAACCACGACCTGGTAGAGCAGCTGAATCAAAAGAGTGCCGCGGTGAATAGTCAAGGAGAAGATCAAGAAGGGAACAGTGAGGAAAGGAGAAATAATGACGGACCACAGGAGAGTAACGCCCCGAGCAAACAAGTGCGACGGGACGCTAGCATCCCTTCAGTGACGGATACAGCTCCACAACCCATCATCGCGGAGATGCAGGCGATGAAGGAACAGATGGAAGTCCTGATGAACGCTCTCAAGGGGCGAGTGTCCAGCGATCTTGACGACCTTGTCAACCGGACTGACTCGCCATTTACGGCGTCCGTCAATTCCTTCCCCCTGCCGAGTAAGTTCCGCATGCCGAATATGGACAGTTATGATGGAATCAAGGACCCTCTCGATCACCTAGAGACCTTCAAGACCCTGATGCACCTTCAGGGAGTGGCAGACGCAATTATGTGTAGGGCATTCCCTACAACCCTGAAGGGCGCGGCAAGGATTTGGTTCAGCCGACTAACACCAAACTCCATCGGCACCTTCAAGGAGCTGAGCGCTCAGTTCACTACGCACTTCATCGGTGGACATCGGTATAAGAAGTCCACAGCTTGTTTAATGAATATCAAGCAGAGAGAGGAGGAGACGTTACGGGCCTACATATCACGCTTCAATAAAGAAGCGCTCTCGATCGACGAAGCCGACGACAAGATATTGGTGGCAGCGTTCACGAACGGGCTCAAGGGGGGTAAGTTTTTGTTCTCCCTATACAAAAACGACCCAAAGACCATGTCAGAAGTGCTTTACAGGGCCACCAAGTATATGAACGCTGAAGACGCACTGTTAGCCCGAGAAGACAGACCCAAGAAAAGGGACAGACAAGAGGACCCCCGACAGGACCAGGGGCGGAAGAGAGGACGGATGGGAGATCGGAGGGAGGAGAGACGTCCAAAACCAATGGGCGGACGGTTCACAAGTTTCACTCCGTTGACCGCCCCGATAGACCAAGTCCTAATGCAGATTAAGGACGAAGGATCCCTGACGTTTCCGGGAAAGCTGAAGAGTGATCCCAACAAAAGGTCCAGAGACAAATATTGCCGCTTCCATCGTGACCATGGTCACGACACGGCCGATTGCTACGACTTGAAGCAACAAATCGAAGCCCTTATCCGACAAGGGAAGCTGAAGAAATTCGTCAGCAAGGAGAGAACGGAGCAACACCAACAAGAACAACACCCCCGTCGAGAAAACGAGCGACCAAGGCCCCCATTAGGGGAAATAAGGATGATAATTGGAGGAACAACCGCGGCCGGATCGTCGAAGAAGGCTCGCAAAACATACCTTCGGATGGTACAGAATGTCCAGTTGGCGGGTACAGTGCCAAAGATGGCAAGAAGGGAAGGCCCCATTATCGGGTTCTCGGAAGAGGATGCAAGACGCCTACACCACCCACACGACGATGCCCTCGTCGTCACCTTGCGGGCAGGCGACTACAATATCCACCGAGTGTTGGTCGACAACGGTAGTTCGGCCGATATCTTGTATTATCCGGCGTTCCAACAAATGAGGATTGACAGGGAGCAGTTGATACCGACAAACGCCCCGCTCGTTGGTTTCGGAGGGAGTAGGATATTCCCTTTGGGCGCAGTCACATTATCCGTGACAGTAGGAGATTACCCCCAACAAATCACCAAGGACGTAACATTCTTAGTGGTCGATTGCTCGTCAGCCTACAATGCTATTATTGGACGACCCACGCTCAACTCGTGGAAGGCGGCAACATCAACTTACCACCTGATGATCAAGTTCCCAACGGAGTATGGGGTAGGAGAGCTACACGGAAGTCAAATTGCCGCACGAGAATGCTACGTAGCTATGATGGAGGTGGAAGACCAGATCCAGGCCTTGAACATAGAAGAACACCGAACGACGGCAGAACCTACAGAGAAGCTAGAGGAGATAACTCTCGACAGTTCCAATCCAGACCGAACCACCAGGATCGGAACGCTTGCCAAACCCGCAATCCGTCAAGAGCTCGTAGCTTTCTTGAGAAGCAATAAGGATGTGTTCGCCTGGAGCCATGACGATATGCCAGGAATCGATCCCTCGGTCATGGTACATAAGTTGAATGTGTTGCCCTCGTTTCCACCCGTCCGACAAAAGAAGAGAGTATTCGCCCCGGAACGAGACCAAGCAATAGCGGAAGAGGTCCGCAAACTCCAAGAGGCAAGCTTCATCAGGGAAGTCTACTACCCCGATTGGCTGGCGAACGTGGTAATGGTAAAGAAAACGAGTGGCAAATGGCGGATGTGCGTGGACTTCACCGATCTTAACAAAGCATGCCCCAAAGATAGCTATCCCCTTCCAAGGGTCGACATCCTAGTGGACTCGACGGCTCAACACCAATTGCTAAGCTTCATGGATGCTTTCTCGGGTTATAACCAGATCCGCATGCACGAGGACGACCAGGAGAAGACTTCGTTTGTAACCAGTCAAGGACTCTTCTGTTACAAAGTAATGCCATTCGGTCTGAAAAATGCAGGGGCAACATACCAGAGACTAATGAACAAGATGTTCGCACAGCAAATCGGGAGGAATGTCCAAGTTTATGTCGACGACATGCTTGTAAAGAGCCGGAAGGAGGAAGACCACTTGGAAGATCTCAAGGAAACATTCGGCACACTTCGATCCTACAACATGAAACTCAATCCAGGAAAGTGCGCATTCGGTGTAACGGCAGGCAAATTCCTAGGGTTCATGGTATCTCAAAGGGGGATTGAAGCTAACCCGGACAAAATCCGAGCCATAATGGAGATGGCCCCCCCGAGAAACGTGAAGGAAGTACAGAGCCTTAACGGCAAGATAGCGGCATTGAATAGATTCGTGTCGAGAGCGACGGACAAATGTTTACCCTTCTTTCGAACATTGAAAAATTCATTCGAGTGGACGGACGAGTGTCAGCAAGCCTTCGAGGAGTTAAAAACCTATCTATCTTCACCGCCTCTACTGAGCCCCTCGCAACCAGGTTAAGAGCTCTTCCTCTATTTGGCTGTCTCCACCGCGGCCGTTAGCGCGGCCTTAATCAGAGAGGAGGACAGGGCACAGAAGCCTGTGTACTACGCCAGCCGGGCGCTCCGCGGTGCCGAGGAAAGATACAAACCTATGGAGAAACTCGCTTTTGCGTTGGTCACGGCGGCTCGCAAGCTCAAGCCCTACTTTCAAGCCCATACTGTGAACGTAATGACCGACAAGCCCTTGTGAAGGGCACTAAGTAATCCTGAGTCCGCAGGTCGACTGACGCTGTGGGCAATAGAATTGAGTGAGTTTGACATCAAGTACCGTCCACGTGTGGCCATTAAAGGACAAGCTGTAGCCGACTTCATAGCAGAGTTTACGCATGACGCGGACAAGGGGGGAGAAGAACCCCCCCAGTGGAACATCTACACCGACGGATCATCCAATAAGCGAGTTGGAGGAGCCGGCATAGTATTGCTGTCACCTGAAGGAGACGAGATTGAATGTATGGTCCGTCTCGACTTCCCCATTACCAACAATGAAGCAGAATACGAAGCGGTAGCAGCAGGACTCGACCTAGCCAAAGCCGCCGGAGCTGAAAGTGTGGTCGTGCATTGCGACTCTCAAGTCGTGACCAATCAAGTAAACGGTGATTATGAATGCAAAGGGGAAAGGTTGAAGAGATATCTTGATCAAGTGAGGGCTAGAACCGACGGGCTAAAAGCAATGTTCGTCCAGATCCCCAGGGGAGACAATGAGCCCGCCGATCGGCTAGCCAAAGCCGCTTCAGCGGAACATATGATAACACCGGGTAATGTACTTCCCTTTGTTCAAATCTTTCCGCTAATAGACCCCGACAACATGCAGGAGATACGCTCCGAAAGAAACTGGACCACGCCGATAGCTTCATACTTAAAGGACGGGATATTGCCTGAAGAGAAGGAGGCAGCGAGAAAGCTAAAAGTCCGAGCGGCAAGGTTCGTCTTGATAAAAGACATTCTTTACAAGAGAGGTTTCTCCCGTCCTTACCTAAGATGTCTCGGGATTGAAGAGGCAGATTACGTGATGAGGGAAGTACACGAAGGAATATGCGGGAATCATTCTGGATCGCGGTCGTTGGTGCACAGACTGTTACGAGCTGGGTATTACTGGCCGACCATGCAAAAGGATACTGAGTCCTACGTTAAAAGATGCGACAAATGCTAGAGGTTCAGCAATTTTATCGGACAGCCAGCTGAAGAGCTAACCCCCATAACGGCTCCATGGCCGTTCGCTCAGTGGGGACTGGACATCATGGGACCTTTCCCAACGGCGATAAGGCAGCTAAAGTTCTTGGTAGTGGGCATTGACTACTTCACGAAATGGGTAGAAGCGGAAGCCTTGGCCACCATTACAGAAAAGAACATTAGAAGTTTTGTCTGGCGGAACATAGTATGTAGGTTTGGTATTCCTAGAGTCCTTGTCTCAGATAACGGGAGGCAGTTCGATAACGGCCCCTTCCGTGATTTCTGTACACAGCTAGGAATAAAAAACCACTACTCATCACCCGCCCATCCTCAGGCTAACGGTCAGGTTGAGGTCACAAACCGATCCCTGCTAAAGATTATCAAGACTCGGCTCGAGGGGGCAAAGGGCATATGGCCGGAAGAATTGCCAAGCATACTGTGGGCGTACAGGACAATGGCGAGGACTCCGACAGGAGAGACACCGTTTCGACTGACATACGGGAGCGAGGCAGTCATCCCAGCAGAAATTGGGCTCACAAGTTACTGGGTTCACAACCACGACGAGGGCAGGAATGACGAATCCATGAGGCTACAGCTGGACCTTATAGATGAGGTCAGGTCGGCAGCAGAGCAGAGGATCGCTAGATACCAGGATCGCATGTCCAAATATTTCAACTCCCGGGTCCGACAAAGAAGCTTCCAAGTAGGAGACCTCGTACTCAGGAGGGTCATGGGTGCAACTAGAGACCCTACACAGGGAAAACTCGGCCCCAACTGGGAAGGACCTTACAGAGTTACGTCGTGGAAAAGGAAAGGAACATACCACCTGGAGACAATAGACGGAGAAAAGCTACCGCATCCGTGGAATGTCGAGCACTTGAGGAAATACTACCAGTAATAGTGACACGACAACCAGTTCTTCTTTTAAGACTTTTTGGCATTATTAACTTTTCTTTCAACTGTTTAACTATATTTTTGCTACAATATTGGCGTGCCTTTTTTAAGCCCAAGGGGGCAGGCACTTTTCCTTTACGCATTTCTATAATCAGATGCAATTTTGATCTTCTACTTGAATGTATGTCATTGCAATTGTCCACAAAGTTAACGGAAACAAAATGAAGTCCACAAGGTGGACGGATCATCCTACAGGGGTGATAACCATAAGTCCACATTATGGACGGGCAGAAAATAAAGTCCACAAGATGGACGGATGCACTATGAAGTCCACAAGATGGACGGATCGTCCTACATGGACGATCACCCTAAGTCCACAAGGTGGACGGATCATCCTACAGGGATGATAACCTTAAGTCCACAAGATGGACGGATACAATATGAAGTCCACAAGATGGACGGATACAATATGAAGTCCACAAGATGGACGGATCGTCCTACAAGGACGATCACCCTAAGTCCACAAGGTGGACGGATCATCCTACAGGGATGATAACCTTAAGTCCACAAGATGGACGGATACACTATGAAGTCCACAAGATGGACGGATCGTCCTACATGGACGATCACCCTAAGTCCACAAGGTGGACGGATCATCCCACAGGGATGATAACCTTAAGTCCACAAGATGGACGGATACAATATGAAGTCCACAAGATGGACGGATCGTCCTACAAGGACTATCACCCTAAGTCCACAAGGTGGACGGATCATCCTACAGGGATGATAACCTTAAGTCCACAAGATGGACGGATACAATATGAAGTCCACAAGAGGGACGGATCTTCCTACAGGGACGATCACCCTAAGTCCACAAGGTGGACGGATCATCCTACACGGATGATAACCTTAAGTCCACAAGATGGACGGACGAAAAATATAAGCCCACTAGATGGACGGACACAACAGAAGTCCACAAGATGGACGGATCGTCCTACAGGGACGATAACCCTAAGTCCACAATATGGACGGACAAAATATAAGTCCACAAAATGGACGGACCGTCCTGCAAGGACGATCGCTTTATGTCCACAAGATGGACAGATCATCCTGCATGGACGACCACTTCAAGTCCACCTCAAGTCCACAAGATGGACGGGTCATCCTACAAGGACGATCACCACAAGGTGGACGGACTATACTAAATGGGGATAACTTAGTCCACAAAATGACCACTTAAAGTTCACAGGTTGGACGGATCGTCCACAACGTGGACGGAAATAAGATGAAGCAAAGAAGACGGACTAATCATCTTAGATAACAAAGTAGTATCAACAAGGTGGACGGAGCATTCCACAGGTTTTGCAAAGAATAAGTTTTTAAGATCAAAAACATACTTATACGCGAGCGGATGTAAACAGGTCAAGCAACGACAAAATTCAAAACATATAAAATGAAGTGCACGGATTCATTTAACAAAATAGGTCATTAAACGGCAATGTTTACACATCATCAACAACGGATGAGAATTGTTCCAAAAAGAAAAATAATAAAATAAAATAAAATAAAAATAAAAATCCTTCTACTAAGCCTTGTCCGCATTATCGACGGGCTGTGGAACCGTCTCCGTGTCAGGCTCAGCGTGGTCAACTTTTGCTGGTGCAGACGCCCCGTCAACAACGGCGTCGTCGACATCAAAGAGGTCGTCTGTATCCTCGGAGGCAACAGGCACGACGGATGACTGGACCGGGTCTTCAACTTTGAACTTGGAAGGGTCCACGTCTGGATAAGCTTGCCTGACTTGACGGAGGGCATCCATGAAGCCCTGATGGAAAGAATCGCCCAGCTCAGTGATTAGGGCGTCGGAGTCACGGTATTCACGGACCGCCGCGTCCTTAGCCTGACGGACTTCGTTTTTCAGCTCGGCTATCTCTTTGTCCTTGCTCTCTAGAGCCTTCTTTGCCTCCTCCGTCGTCTGTTCAAGGCTCTTCCTTGCCTTCTCCGACAGCTCAAGCTTTTTCTCTATTTTGGGTCTCCAGTTTCGCAGTTGGAGGAGTTCTTCCTCCGTCTTCTCCGCCTTGGCCCGTACACGATCCAAGGCCGTCTCTTGGCTGAGGCACCGTCCCATCAGCCCCTTCATCATGACCATTGCCTGAAAAATAACAACACAGTTATAAAACAAACTTTCGACAGATGATTTAAGTTGTATTTGAGTAGTAGACGGACTATCTTACCTGTGTAATGGCAAACAGGCCCGTCTCCCCCATGGCCTCCGTCGAGTGGTTGCCTAAGTCTTCATAATCCTCCGCCGAGATGATGGAGGAAATCTGTTCTAAGGCATGCTTAGAATCCTCTCGAAGAAGGACGGGCGGCTTCTCGTCAACCTTCGACGGGCCTTTCATCAAACCCTTGCCAACCCCGTGCTTGGTTGGAGTGACCGTCTTCGGAGGCTCCGCCATGAGTCCCACGACGGGATCTAAAGACACTTTGGCCTTCTTGGCCTGACGGTCCGCTTTGGGCTGAGTCTTCCGCTTAGCAGACGGATTGCTTGAGCCCGTCGCAGGGGGAGTGTCGTCAGCAGTCTTCTTTGCAGCCTTTGACCGAATCAAGGCTCTTCTCTTAGCATCGTCCATCTCTGAAACGTGGACGGGGGAGTTAATTAACAAAAAATAAGATGCACAATTTCTTTAACTAAAGGGTGACGAACTTACGTCTCCTTATCTGTGTTTCGTACTTGACGGCAGCCGCTGTAGGTTCCGGTCCGTCGCAATACCAGTGAATGGTATTTAGTGTTACCAGCTTCGCCCAAGTCCTTTCCTCCGGCTTGGTCTTTGAGAGGATTTTCTCAATGAAAGCAAACTCCTCAAGGTCAATTTGGGGCCGTCGTCTAACTGCAAAAGAAGAAAGAGGACGATTAGATTATATTCAAAAAAAAAAAAAAAAAAAAAAAAAAAAAAGAAGAAAAACTTAGTAATGATAAAGTTTGGAGGATAGTCCATACTAGACGGATCCAATATGCCCCAAGTAGTGTCGACGGGCATGAAATCTGTCTCCCCAGGACGACCCATCCAACCGTCGCCTTCTAGGAAGAAGAACCGACTCTTCCAATCCCTATTTGAGTCCGGCGTGTCATAGATGACTTTCAGCAACGGACTCCTAGGGACGAAGCTATAAATTCCCCTGGACTTGTCAATTTCGTCCGGACGGTAGTAGTGGAAAAACTCCCTAACCGTCAGCCTCCTTTCTCCGTTGGACATGGCACCGTATAGTACCTCCATCGCTATAAAAACTCTCCAAGCGTTAGGGGAAATCTGGTTCACAGATAACCCCAGCTGACGGAGGAGCAAACGGTGAAGCGAACTCAATGGAAATCTAAATCCGGCCTTCAACATTTGCTCATACACCCCGACTCCCTCTACCCCGTCATAGTAACACCTCTCTGATTTGTAGGGTAGACGGATCGTAACATTCTCTGGAAGTTGGTAATTATCTCTAAATGTCTTAAAGTGCTTTTCCTTGATAACGGACGTGAAGAAATTCACCGTCCACTCTGGTAGCATGACGAACTTCCTAAGCCCATCAGCACCAATGACGGATCTGACAACTTGATCCTCACCAACACCAGGTCCCTCGTCTGGATCAACCACCTCCAGATCCTCATATGTTGAGGACGAGGAGGATGTGGATGGACTACTATCATCTGGACTACCTTGTTCTCGTTGACTGGACGGATATACTTCCTCGTAATCCACCCCGTCACGAATAACTGACTGATTACTCGACGCACTAGACATTTCCTACACGAAACGACAAGAGCCTAAGACTCTGACGGTCTATGTGTCTATAACGGATGTGGATTGTAAGGAAAATTAAAACAAGTATAAGTTTTAAGAAGAGCACTTACCAGTTTTGCCAACGAAGTGACGAAGGACGGCGTTGACGACTAAGGTAAATGAACGGATCAGCAAATTATGACGGGTGCGCTCTGACAAGGGTGACGGGTGAGCTCTGACAGCTTGATTTCTACTGAAACTGAAGAAATGAGAGGAATCACTCCATTATTTATAAGAGAGATGCACGGAAGTCGAAGCGTCGCTTCGATCCGAGACAAGGTCCAATCAGCTTGTAACACGTGTCATCGGCATTAATTACCTTCGTACAGCCTGTCTGTAGTTGGTGTGATCGACGGACTCCTCATTTGAACCGTCATCCTATCTTGCGTTGATCCGTCAAACCCGTTATAACAACTTTAAACTCCCCATCACATGAGCCTCCTTCCGTCGTAAAAATACCCGTCATACCCTCACATTCGGATCGTCACCCCATTGATCCTATATCCTAAAAACTGACGGACCATTGGGGTGAAGGGGGCAACTGAAGACGGTTAGAAATGCGGCATACCTGACGGGCCCATCTGATGGGCCCGACGGGCCCACCTGAACGGGCCTGACGGGTTGGGACTGTTGGGCCTGTGCAAGGGCTATCCCACGCGCTTTGAAGGCCCATCGCTGACAGGCCCAGTAAGGGCCCATGATCCGAAAACGGAAATCTTGACTCACTACGCTCAAGGGAATTTGTATGAGAATCCCACATTGAAAAGGTTTGGAAACCAAGGAGAAAAGTCAACCCTTTATCACTATAAAAGGCCTGCCACCCTCAGGGATCGAGGTACGCTTTAATTGACCCTCTCTAACGCTCTAAGTAAAACAGAACAATTCTAACTTGACCGTCGGAGAACCTTTGGCCGGCACCACACCGGTGCTCTCCGAAGGACTTCCGTCGATTGTTCTTGTCGTGCAGGTTCGATTCGAGTCGCGAGTACGGTGTGACCCATTGGTGACAATTTTAGACGTCATCACAATTGTTTCCTCCAAATTTATATTTGTTATCAATTTGATCTTTATAGTTTAAATTTAGCCAAATTTCGATCTTCTTGTTTAAGAGTAAGTTCAATTTGATTTTTTTTTAAAAAAAATCTCTTTCTTAATATATTTCTTTCCAACGGTCAAATCTTCGTTTAAAATTTCAACCAACCGCCACCGGCCGAAAGAAAGAAAAGGCACAATTATTTGAAGAAGTAGGACCCATCACTTGCCGAAAGAATATGGGTTGTGGATTCAACGTGTCCGTAAATTGCTCAAGATGGGTCCAGGCTTGAACAAGCAGGACCAAGGTTGTCAAAATCGCGATCCGGATCGTAAAATCGCACGATTTTACGATCCCACCTCACCAAAAAGATTAAAATCGTAGCAGGATCGCAAAAATGTTAGGATCGTTTGTAGGATCGTTTGTAGGATCGTGTAGGATCGTATAGGATCGTAGGATCGTATGGGATCCTACCGATCCTACCGATCCTACCGTTAGGCTTTTTTGGCTTTTTTTTTTTTTTTTTTTTTTTTTTTTTTTTAAATGGGATTCATTTGGGTCATTTGGGTAAGTCCAATGAAATAATGCCCGGCCCACCTAAAGGTCCAATACCCACAAGCCCAATGAATTAAAGTCCTAAATTACCCCTCTCTCAAAATAAAATCCCAAAAAAACCTATACTACTTAAGTTAAGTTTTCAAACAAAACCTAAATATTTAGAAACACTTAAAAGCTTCAGCAGTCAACAGACTCAACACGCACGACGCACCTGCTGGTCCTGCTCCCTCCCGCGCGCCTCCAGGCCCTCCACAATCCGACTCCCCTGTTGTCCGACTCCCCTGTTAAAAACCCAGCACTCAACCCTCTCAATGGTGAACTATTGGTGCTCTCAATCTTTCTTAAGTATTTAGAAGCATTCAAAAACCAGCACCTCAGTCCCGCACGGTCGCACCTGCTCAGTTCTCTGTCAAACGCTCCAGAACGCAGCAGCTCTGTCCCGCGCGCCATTGCTGCCTTTAAGCTTTCTGGTAATCTTTTTTGGTAGTTAGTACTTATTAAGTTAGTAGTTTATCATTTATTTGCACTTTGATAGCTTGATTCCAGATTGTTGTGTTGTGTTGTGTTGTGTTTATGTTTTTATTTTTCTATTTTGTTAACTAAATTAAGTAAAATTTGAAAAATTAAGAAACAGAGTCTTTAGTATTTGATTCTTTGAGAAATATTAGTAAACACAATTAGTAGTTTAGAATTGCACATAACCTGTTTGATGAATTTTCTGTGTGATTTTTTTGAGCATGCTCTGTATCTTGGTGTCTTTTTTTGCAGCTCTAGTACAAATATACAATGTCTAATTTGGCTAGAAAGAAAATTAAGCGAAAAAATGCACCAGGAAATAGGTCTGACTTGGGATGGGAACATGGTGTTGAAGTAGGTTCAAGGCAAGTTCAATGTAATTATTGCAAAGAAATTCATAGTGGGGGTATATATAGGCTGAAGCATCATTTAGCTGGGACTAGGAAAAATGTTTCAGCTTGTCCTAGTGTGCCAGAAAATGTGAGGGAAAAATTTGCGACTCTTTTGTATGCCCAATTTGAAGCATCTATAAAAAAGAAAAGGTGGTATACTATAGAAGAAGAGGATGATGGCAATGATGATGAATTAGTTGAAGTACAACAACTACATTCATCAAAAGGGAGGGGCAAACACATAGGCTCCATGGATAAGTTTGTTACAAAAAATAAGCAAGTAACAATGAATCGTGTGTTTAAAAAAGGAGAACGTGATCTAGTGATCCAACAAATTGCTAGATTCTTCTACACTAGTGCCATCCCTTTTAATTGTGTCAAAAATCCGGAGTTTCTACAAATGATTGATATGATTTCAAGATTTGGGATTGGCCTCAAGCCTCCTTCCTATCATGAGATTAGGGAGACATGCTTGAAGAAAGAGGTAGATTTTACACAACAAATGCTTGAAGAATATAAGGTTGAATGGAAAAAAACAGGTTGTTCAATTATGTCTGATGGCTGGTCTGATAAGAAAAGGAGATCCATTTGTAATTTTTTGGTGAATAGTCCCAAAGGAACCATTTTCCTATACTCTATAGACACATCTAACATATCTAAAACAGCTGAAAAAGTTTGTCAAATGTTAGATGAAGTTGTCGATAGGGTTGGAGAGGAGAATGTTGTGCAATTGGTGACTAACAATGCTGCTAACTACAAACTAGCTGGAGAGATGTTGATGCAGAAGAGAAAGTGCCTGTTTTGGACTCCATGTGCTGCCCATTGCTTGGATTTGATACTTGAGGATTTTGAAAAAAAGATTAAGGACCATAAGTACACAATTGCAAAGGGGAAGAAGATTACAACGTTCATATATTCTAGAGCTATGGTTTTAAATTGGTTGAGGGATTTCACTAAAGGGAGGGAATTGATTAGACCTGCTGCCACTAGATTTGCAACATCATATTTGACATTGTCATGCCTTAATGAGTTCAAAGGAGAATTGATGGCAATGTTTTCTTCTGAACAATGGAGGTGTAGTAAATTTGCAAAAACAAAAGAAGGGAAAAGAATTCATGCCATAGTTATGGATAACAATGGCTTTTGGCGACTTGTTGTCAAATGCTTGAAGGCCGCAATACCCCTTTTAAAGGTGCTTCGCCTGGTTGATTCTGATACACCTCCAATGGGATTCATTTTTCAAGAAATGGAAAAAGCAAAAGAAGAAATACAGAAAAATTTCAATAATGTTCAAAAGAGGTAACCATTTTATTTATATCTTCCTTAAATTTACATTTGTTTTTAATTCATTAGCTTATTAAATATATATTCTTTTTTTTTAATATAATATCCACTGTTTTAAATTGTAGTTACAAAGAGATATGGGATATTATTGATGATCGATGGGAAATGCAACTTCATAGGCCTTTGCATGCTGCGGGATACTATTTGAACCCTTCTATTCATTATGATCCTTCTTTTGATCCGGGTTCAGATATTAAATTAGGACTATATACGTGTCTTCAACGAATGGTTCCAGAAGTTAGTGATAGGAAAAAGATAGATATGCAACTTGAAAAATTCAAACAAGCAAAGGGACTCTTTGGTATTGAAGCTGCCATACTAGCCAGAGATACTAAACAGCCAGGTAACAATTTTGTTTTTTGTTTTTTGTTTTACATTCAAATTCATCTTTATTAATTGTAAATTTTATTCTTAAGACTAAGATATTATAATTCATATATGTATCAGCTGAATGGTGGGACTCATATGGAGATGACTGTCCTGAATTGAAAAAATTTGCTATAAGAATATTGAGCTTAACATGTAGCTCATCTGGTTGTGAAAGAAATTGGAGTGCGTTTGAAATGGTAAGACCAAATGACTTTGGTATATTATGACAAGATGGTTTTCCATTTTCTTTCTTAGTAAAAGTTTGTTTCTTCCCCCCTCCCCTGTGTTTGAGAATTCTCAATTAAAATTATTACAACTATAGGTACATTCAAAAAGGAGAAATCGCTTACACCAGAAAAAAATGAATGACTTGGTCTTCGTTATGTACAACTTGAAGATAAAACAAAAAAGAGCTAAACCATTGAGTACAAAAGAAGAAATTGGTTTGGAGAATTTGTCTTCTGATGATGAGTGGTTAGCAGCAGATTCTGTAGATTCAGAAAATGATAGTGCAGATTTTGATGAAGACAATGAAGGTATTAATTTATAACTTTAAAGCCTTCCTTTATAGCTAATATTTATATAAGTTATCAATGTATAGTTTGAATGTGTGACCACTAATCACTAATTTACATTTGTATACTTTACTTATCAAAAAAATTTGTATATTTTGGTTATCAATGTTAGGTGATGATGAGGTTTCAAGAGTTGCTGCCAAAGGAAAAAGTGTGCTAGTTCATGATGTTAGTGATGAATTTCATGAGAATGATGATGGTTCTAATGATGATGATAGTGATCGGCCCCCACCTGGATTTGAGAGAGTTAGGGATTTCGATGATTACACCATGGATGTTGATACTAGGAAGGATATAGATGATGAAATGAGATATGACAATGATAGTGACTAGATTAGAAGAACTTTAGAATGGGAATTCTCTTTTGGATTTTATATTTGTAATTAGCTAGTTTACCTTAGATTGAGAATTCTCTTTTTGAATTACATATTGTAAATTTGTAGTTAGCTAGTTTTTATATGCTAACTAGCCTAACTTATTTTGGATTTGGAACTTAGAATTTGGAAAACATTTTCCATATGTGTAAATAATATTTTGGTACTTAGTTGCTAATTAAACATGTATTGAACTTTTTAGATATATTATGTCAAAAGTTAAATATATTTTGTTTCGTTAGAATAACATAAGAACAATGTAGTGCGTGTAAATTACATTTTATGATGCAATTTTTGTTTTTTAATGGATGAATTCATATTTTAAGTGATTATATAACATACAAAGTCATTATCAATAGGATTTTTGCTTAAAATCTGAAAATAGGTAGGATCTTACGATCCACGATTCGATCCTACGATCCACGATCTTACCTACCTCCAACGATCCTACGTAGGATCCCGATTTTGACAACCTTGAGCAGGACCAGCAGTCATAGAATACAGGTTTTTTAGAAACTGTATTAGGAGAACATGTCCTTAGTGTTGTGCTTTTATTTTTTATTTCTTATTGACTCACAATTTAAATATTTTATCATTTTTATATATTTGCCAGAAAATATTTTATGCCGAGGTGTAAATGTTAAACTACATGGCAAATAATTTTTTATTTTGTTCCATTTTTTAAAAAAAAATTGGAGTTCAACTTAAATTTAAAAAATTTGGAGTTCAAATGATTTCTTAAATTTAAAAATTTCTACCTTATGGTTTGGATTTGTTCAATATATGATCCTTGAATAAAGATTTGGAGTTCAGCTTCTAATTTAAATTACTTGAATAAAGTAGACTTGATTTTTTTTTATTGTTTAATATATGGATTTGAAATTATTAATGATTAATTAAAATATTTATTTAGCCAAGGAAAAAAAAACAGCTACAGCATAGTTTAGATTGAACAAGGTTGATATATTCAAGAATCAAGAGCAAGTTTAGATTCGAGGTTTTCTAATTTCAGTTATAAGAGAAAACATGACTTGGATAAAGCTCTAAAAAAGTCTGTATATATATCAATATATGACTACATCTACATCATGAAACAAGTTGCAAAAGAGGTAAGTCTGTAAGTAAATAAACCAAGTCAACCAAAAAAAAAAAAAAAACACAAAATTGTTCCATATTTTTCTTCAAAAAAAAAAAAAAAAACAGTTCCATATTTTAAGGGTACACCACATATGGTGATATTTGCAGTTTACCCAAAAAATAAAGATTTGGATTTCGGAGCTCAAACTTCTTGTTTAAATAACTTAAATAAAGTAGACTTGATTTTTTTCCTATTTAATATACCTATTGAAATGGTTAATGATTAATAAAACTAGGGTAAATTACGTAAATTGAGTTTAAACTCCATGGGATTCAATTTTGGATAATAAAACTAACTCAAAAAATTAAAACAATTTATCAAATATTATATTCACTGGATGAAATGATAGTACATAGTAATTATAATTGCCTAGTCTGCTTATCAGTTTTCATTTTTCAAGAAGCGCAACAATTATAACTATTCTTCATTCCTTCATGTTGTAATGAATAGATTTGAGCATGTATAATAAAATAAAAAATAAAAGGTTGCTCTTTTGGTTGATTAATCCCAGATGATCGTGCTTTAGACGTTACAGCTCCATATATTGTCTATCTTCTCGATATTGTTAGACATCAAATTCATTAACTTTTTCATCTTATTTTAATTTTTGTGTTAATAAACTATAAATTTATCCAAGAAATATAAAATCAATAGAATGAAGGACATGTTAGAGTGCACTTACTGTATTAGTTTTTGCAAACAGGTAGATGCAGCGCCAACGTACGGATGCCAATAGAAAGTGAAGAGGTAGTAGGATTGAAGAAGAGAAGTAATAGTGTAGCAATTTTAACGTATTTTTTATATCCTCTTACTCATTCATTTCAATTTAATGTTTTTACGTGTATGTACAGTCCGTTTACTGTTAACAGAAATGCTTTACACACAATAATTTTACAATAAATCTTAAGTGACAAATTGTTATTATTCAATAAAAAAGTGATATCAGTAATGAGCTTAAATTAAAACTAATAATCACTTTTTTTTAGAGAGAGTTTCAATATATGACGTCTACTTCTAATGATAACTTTTTATCATCAAATCAAGACACTAATCTGTTTTTGATGTAGGCGAAAATTGAACCTCAAATCTCTTATTCAACTATCAAAAACTTTTTCAACTAAGTTAGCTAAAACCCACAAAACTAATAATCATTTAAAGTTTGTTGTAAAAATATTATAGACGTGATATTTTTCTATTGTAAATTTGTAAACCCATTGCGATAGTTTGGAGTTAAAAGTAAACAAAATGTTTTTTTTAACCCTTATTGCTAATACAACATTTGATTTTAGGTGCCTCAATTTATTGTCTGACAGTGATAGGTAGGAAAGAAATTGAAGATGCAATTCAATTCTGATGGCTGGACTAGCATTGATTCTTTAAAATGAATCAAACAACCGTGAAATTTACATGTATACCATTCTTAATGTGTGGCTGTATTGAATTGAGGATGTGTTTCCTTATGGTCCACTCCTTTTAATTGGCCCTTCTTTCATGAAATCCACACATTTGTGAAGTACGATTCTTGGATGAAAGCCTGAAATCGTAGCGGAAAGAATTTTCAAAGACTATTAATAAAAAGCTGTCTAAGGTGGTTGTATCGGTACATGCATTTGGGTATGCAGGAAGTTCTATTAGACATATTTTTTATTTAGTTTTTTACCTTAACAAAGATTATGTTTACGTTAAAATATTATTTTGTTCATGAGTTAAATATATATAAGCGTAATTGTATTTTTAGTCCTTATATTTTGTATTTTTTTTATTTTGGTCCTTACATTTTGTTTTTATTATTTTTAGTCCCTAAACTAATTAACACGTGACATTTAGGTCATTTCCATCACAAAACTAACTGCAAAAGCTGACATGGTTGATGATGGAATAAAAAAAATAGGCTTAAATGCACTTTTAGTCTCTACATTTTGCATATTTTTCTATTTTGGTCCCTACACTTTATTTTTACCACTTTTAGTCCTTAAAACAATTAACGTCCCACATTTAAGTCCTTACTATCAACCAACGAACGGGGAAAGTTGATGTGGCTGACGGAGAGAACTATAAATCATTTAAAAACATTAAAAATCCACCATGGCCAAGTCTGCCTTACCACGTGGCCTTCCCACCCAACTTAATTCGCACGTGTCCCTCATGTGACCACCACTGCCACGTTAATCTCCCAAATCAGTACCAGAAAACCCAAAATCCCCCAAATCAGTACCAGAAACCCTAACAACAAAAAACATTCCTCACCTCCACCCACACAGCTATTCCTCGAAGCCCAGACCAGAATGGAAGCAAGCTGTTTAACAAGTTCCAGTGTGAGGAGGAGAGCACCAATGAGGTGATACTGTAATAAAAAACTTGTCATAGTTGTCATGGACATCAGACAATCTTGACAGAAGATTCTACGGTTGTCCAAACTACAGGGTAAATTGTTAGTTATTTTTAGTTAAAATTGTTGATTCAAAATGTGATGGTTCTAAGCTTATATGAATCTTCTTGGTGTTGTCACGACCCAAATCTGTAATTCAGAGTTTAGAGCATGACCGGCATGTTAATATCAAGTTTATCTCAATATTAACACGAACCAACCTAATCTAAAGGTACTTATCAAGAACTATTGCTTGACTTCTTGCTTATTTTCTCGCATAAAAGCCAATATATAAACAAAAATGATGGGAACCCTGAAATTTCATTTTCTTCAAACTTGGAAAATACCACCTGGCTGAAGCTTAAGATATTCAAGTAAAAATTTACATAGCTAAACGTTTAGCAAAACTCTTATTACAAACCTAACCCCAAAGACATACAACTGGGGTTCAAAACAAACTACAGTACCGAATTACATCTGTGCTCAAAGGATCAAGTACATCTTGATTCCTTCTATACAATAAAAGAGCTAACTGCCATACAACAAAACTCTACATTCTAATAAAACGAAAAAACACAGAATCCTTGCCACCTCTAATACTCTCGCTGCTTCCAGGAAGAACCTGTGCACTGAAATATAATAGGGTGAGCTGCGAAGCCCAGTAAGGTTTTAAAACTCCATGGGCCTTTAATAAGAATGCATGTAAATCAAATAGTTTATGGATATGCCAACTTTGATCAAATAGCCTTCATACTATTCATATTACTCTTAAATAACTTATGAACTTTTCAAATAAAAATATTTCATTTTCCTTTCATATAAAAAAATAAAAGGACATAATAAAGAACATACGTATAATTCCGTAACCTTATCTTTAAAACAAAGACTATAAAATGTTTCATCATAAACTTCTTTTCATGAGAGCTTTTAATTTTCATAATGCATTTTAACAAAATCATTCTCTCATGCTCAATAACATAATATAGATATCCATCATATTGGTTAGTCCACCTTTGATAAGTCTGTACAGAGAAGGCCTCATCACATTTGGGTAACCTCGTGTGCATGATATTGTCCTCTTTGAGAGGCCTGATGGCACATCTGCTCAAGGTTTTATTCCTCCCCGCCGTCCGTACACATTGGGGAGAAGACTTTATTCAGATTAGAATTACGGGCAACCCCATTTCCTCTACTTTAAATGGCCTAGAGTTACGGGCAACCCCATTTCCTCTACTTTAAATGGCCAAACAGATAACATTTTTCCATGGAAAGCCAATAATTAACCCCTACTAGCTGAGTTCAGAACATAACAGTGAAATAACCCGAAACTACATTTTTCTGATAACTTTGCTTTTACATAATTGTTTCACAACAGTAGCATATCCACTTTGTTTTTAAATAATATGTTCGTGATATATATCATAACATCAATATGCCAAAACTATTATGTATGTAATATTGAATAAATCACGAACACGTATTTTACTTAAATCATGTATATACGTAATATCTCTAATTAAAAGCTTCAATACATAATATTTTTCTAAACAAATTTTTATACTTATCAAAAGCACATGTCACAAGTCCCTTACCTGAAAACAGAAGGCGCGAGAGATTGTACGCGAGGAGCTCAAGTATCCGTGTTCTCGTTCTCGCCACCTAAACGAAAAGAACCAAAACTTATTATGGACAAACTCTTCCTAATATATAAACTTATACCTAAATCACCACCTAACTCTCAAACTCAAGAAAATCCTAATTCCCATCACATAAAGTTCCCCAAAACATATAATACAATCATCCAACACATTTTGCAGCCAAACCATAGAAAAACCAATCCATAAAATTTATATATGCTTCAAATACACCAAAGAATGAGTGTATAAAATTATAGCTCAAAACATACACCCTAACTTGAGAATTAAATCCACAAAGTTAGGTGTAGCATATATTGTTCACTGCTTATTACAGCCACGTATGCTCCATTTGTAAAATACAAAAGGGCTGTCCACACACCTCCAATTGTCATGAAATTTTACAGGACTACTACCCTGTATGTCCAGTATAAACCATAAAAATTTCGGAGTCAAATCATTAACCCATGATTTACTAAAAATCACACAAGACAGTAAACTCAAATCTGTCCTGACAGAATTTCTTCCTAATTACAAATTAAACCACTAATTTTACGTTCATCCAAATACTGTGAGACCACTTCTATAACAACCATATGTGTCTTAGAATTCATAAAAACTACTCCTTGCATCCCAACTCACAAAATACAATTTAATACATAATTTTCTTGTAGTAAACATCAAATCTGTCACAGAGACAGCTTCAGTACATATTCTTACAAAATCATCAACAAATAGCAACAGGTCTTAATTTCATTTAGATATTTTTATACCTATAGTATACATATTAAAATACCCCAATAAGCATTCAATAGACCACAATATCATCAATATTTCAAGTAAATAAAACAGAATCACCAATTCAACTTCCAGAAACAGAGTAGAGAACAAAGAGGGAAAATAAGCAAACAAATTTTACTATCCAAATACACAAAATCAGATGAGGTTTAACTTACTTACCCACACACTTTGAAGATAAAATCTTAGGGTTAATTGTCTAATTTCTTCTTCAAAGAAACTAGAAATTTTGGTGAGAAAGGAAGGGAGAGATGTTGCCGTGTAAGGAAGAAGGAAGAAAGAAGAACAAAGAAAGGGGAAATAGAGAAAGAAGAAAAGCAGCTGCTGGACTTCAGAAGCAGCCAAGAAAATCAGAAAAGTAAGAAGACTTTTGGGGCTTGGATACTTGTATGGCTAGGGAAAAAACAAATATCACACCCACTTTTTCCAAACTTTCTTGCATTCACACTTATATATATATATATATATGTAGGGGCGGTTTTTGGGGCTCAGGCCCAACAGGCGAGCGATTCTGGTCCAAAAGTCCCTCAACAATGAATTTGTAGAGAGTAGGTTACAGAACTAGGTCTTGACAGCGTGAACGTAGTTACAAACAAGCCATGCAACCAGTTGGACGTAGGGATATTCCTCTAAGCTTTTGGGATAACAGTCCGTGGGGCTGTATCTTCTGCTTTTTTCCTCCAACTCCTTTCTCTTTTTCTCTGTTTTTCTTCCTCTTGCTTGCGATCCCCTGGCCATGGGGATTTTCTTCTCTTATATAGCATCCTTCCTAAGATCATGACCCTACACTTGTTAATCATCTGGGCCTCTACTTGAGTGCCTGTCCCATAGGACATCCTCCTTCTTTTCTGTGAGTTGCACTGGCCAAGATAATTCTGTTCTCCTGTCCTTTCCACATTAATGCGGCTGGAAAAGTAGCTCCTTGGCATTTAATGCGGCAATTGTGGTTGCCCCCCTCCCCGAACGTCATGCACTCTTCCTTGATATTGGATGACCTTTCGCCATGTAAAGGGTGCGAATCGGACTCCCACTTGGTGAGTCCGAGGAGGTACTCCTCCTCGGACGCCCCTAAGCAGGCCCGGCCCAACACGGTTGGGCTGGGGGATCCTATGCCCGTGCCTTTGCTTCTTATTGTGGTTGGGCTTAGTACAAGTACTATGGCCCAACGTTGACTGGCGGACTTTACCCCCACAATATATATATATATATATATATATATATATATATATAATATTTGCATTCACACTAACTTTTTTTTTTTTTTTTTTGCATTCACACCTAACTACAAAGAACAAATATCACATTACGCACACACACACATATATATATCCTTACCTTTATAAAGTCATATCCAACACATTAAAATGGCATATATGTTCTATAATATAACAAAATCAAAATTTCATGCACTTAAAAGTAATTAAAATAATGACATGCATATAAACTCATAAAATTAATTAGGCAATTAGGTTGGGGTGTTACAGTGTAGTATTATATTTTGTGAAAAGAGCAGGCATGAATTTAAGCGAAGAGTCAAGACTCAAGAATTTAGTCGAAACGTTACATGCCTATTACATTTTCATTGTATATTGAGTTCTAGTTTGAAGTACAATGGAAAAGCAAATACAGATCCCATGGGTCAAATTTTAATTCAGTTTTGCCCTCTTCTTCAACCAAGATTTGCCATTTCAATTTGCGAAGTAGGTCTAGCGAAAGAAGTCCTATCATGTGCCATAAGGGCACTTAGTAAAGTTGAAGTTCATGAGTAGCAAAAAAAAGCACCCGAATGACCTTAGGTTATTATTCCCCTAAGTTTGTGTTATGTGCTTTTGAAATTAAATTAATGCTACCAAGCTAAATTCAAGAAACAAACAACTAAATTCAATATATCTATATTTCATGCATTCTAAAATACCATTTGAAATTGTAATTTTATGAGAATGGGATCATTTGTTCTCAGGATGATCATAAAAGCCAATTACTATTATTATTATTTTTTATTATATAAAAAATTTTCTAATTCATGAAAAGAAATTTCAGAAAGTGTACTAATAGACCACCTTGCACCCCATTTATCTACATTGCAGCCACTTGATTCAGTAAAATTAGTAGAGAATTATTGATTACTACGTTAATTAATTTCAGTATTTTGTTTCAATTTGTTGTTGCATTAGTTTATGGGTTTTCATTTTCTGAGCATTATTTGCATTTCAGGTGGGGCGTAAGTGTAGGTTTTTCCAATGGCGTGATGATGAGATATGTGCTCGTGGTAAGGTGCTTATCCCACAGCAAAGGCAAAGGATCATCACACTTGAGGCTAAGGTTGCAAGTTGCAAGAAAAGGGAGAAGTTTTTAGTTGTGGCTGTGGCATTGTTAGTGGTGATGTGTGTAGTTTTGTGTTTGGTTAGGTAATGTATGTAGTGTTTGGTTAGGTAATGTATGTAGTGTAGGGGTGAGTAAACTATTGCTGTGTTTGAGCACCACCTGTTGTGTGCAAGCAACAAGTGCTGCTGCTAGTGTGTACTGCTACGACTGATACTGTGTGCTGTTGCTGGTGTGTACTGCTACTACTGATGCTGTGTGCTGCTACTACTGATGCTGTGTGTTGCTGCTGCTGTTGATGCTGCTATTGTTATCAATATTGTTAACAAGGTTGGCTGTTTAGATGTATGTAGGGTAGTGATTGTTATGGGAATTATTAGGGCAGTGTTAGTTTATGTTGGGCTGGCAGTGTGTACAATTTTTGTATGAGATGTGTTTAGCCATGTATTACCTCCTGGTAATTTTGTGCTCCTACCAGTTGTTAGTAATGTAACCCACTTCCCTATGAAATGAATACACTTTTTGTGCCCATGTAAATGTAAATTCTAATTTGAATGCATCTACCTATGGATTCCACAATGTAAATGAAATGAATACACCTATTGCAGAAAATAACTGCATTACAAATTCATTAACTGCTGAAAATAACAGACTAAATATTAACCAACTGGTTGTATTGTTTTGAATACAAATACATTAACTGCCTCTCATTGATGTGAGTACCAAAAGTATGCCAAGATATATATGTTCAACACCTGCTATCACTGCCATCACTTACAATAACTGCCTCACTGCCATAACTACCTTACTGCTATCGCTATCAACTATACTATTGCTGTGTATTCCAAAACATGATACAAGATTCAATATTAAACTAAACAACACAAATTGAATAGAAATACATTTTCAACTTATCATTGACTGCTACTCATTGGTATGAGTATTAAAACAGGACAAACGATTCATTTTTAAACAAAATAACACCTGTTATCATCACCAGAATGGCACAAAACACACTGACATTGTTCAACTACAACACTAACAACCACAGTCAACCCAAAACACTAGTTGGTACATGTGCGTGCCGGATGTGAGGCTATGAGGGTTGGGCCTCACTTGGGCTCACAATTTACTTGTAAGGTAGGCTAAGGATTTCCTACTTTGGGTTGTTCTCAGCACTAAGACCCAACAGACTTGCTTCTCCTTCTCACCCTTTTTATCACTTCTGCTCTCTCTTGCATTTTCAAGCACACCCTCTTCCCTTTTCTTCTCCCCTTTTTTCAACCCCCCTTTCTTCCTCTACTTATCATATTTATAGTCAAGAGCTAGTGGGGGGTTATGATTACTCTTGTAGTTAGTGGAAAGGAGGTCCAATGTCGTTAATTCAAAGTGGGTGTTTAGTTGGGAGTGGGGTGTGGTAGGAATGGCATTGGAACTGATTCCCACTTCAGTATGGATGCTTGGCAGCGATATTTCCCAAGACACTGCCAGGTATCCGAAAGACAACACCCCCCGAGCAATTGTCTTCTTGCCCGGGAAGTGGTTCATCGAGCAAGGCCCAAGTGGCGTTGCTAGGTGTGTGCTAATTAAGGTTATTTACTCATTGAGCTTTGAGGCAGCGTGAGACTTGGGCTTGTAGTTATTTTGGGCTCGGGCTTGGGCGTTAGGTAGAAAGGGGCTGGTGTCATCGGCCACACTGTTGAGTTAGAATCCAAGGCCCAAATGGGTCTGGATATCACAGTGCCATACAATACACGATCACCATAATTACATAGCTAAGCCAAAATAGGGCATTGTTCCATAGTTAACCCTATCACCATAAATACACAAAATAGTTGACATAACTACACAATACAAGTGGCCCTCATCAACAAAAGGAAAAATCTACTTCTTGCTCTCTTCATTTCCTTGGACCCTGCACAAATGATTGACTTCTAGCATGTTTGATTGCTTCCATGTATCTGGATACATTCTTAGAATCCTTCAAAGTCTCTGATGTGACCACCCGTTTCTTTTTCTGCCTTGAGGTTGGGTTGCTGCTGTTAGAGTTGTGATGTGCACCTGACTGGTGTGGTGCATTTGGGGTGGAGCTATGCTGCTGTTTATAAGAGTGGATGAGTATAGCTCTACTTGCTTCAAATGGATTGGATTGGGGCATACTGGTTGGCTCATCCACATCAGTTGGCTCATCCTCAATGTGTAAAAGTTTGATCATTAGCATCCACCTCAGTTAGCTCATCCTCATTGTTAAAAGTTTGATCATTAGCATACATGTCATCACTATCATAAAAACTGCAAAATTCACCCCCATCATGGTCATCATCATCACTGCCATCACTATAATAACCCATAGGGCCTTGCTCCATTGCCAATGGCTGCACACCCTCACTAATATCCTCTCCTTCATCAACTAGTATAGGATCATCTATTGGGTGCTCCACATATATATGAATCTCTTCATGACCCTTCACTAATTCTGTCATGTACATGATCATCAACAACCAAATGGAGTTTGCCCTTTCTTGGCCCATACCAGGCATTGTATACCACAGCCTGCTAACAGATGTGTACTTAAAGTCTCTACATATACCCTCTATCTCAACCTTGGACCACTTATCAGGGTCACAATTATCAACTACATCTACTTCATCTCCCACATATGTTTTTGGGTTCTCAGTAAAATAGCCACCATGATGCACAGGATATACTGAATAGGTCATCCATTCTGCATGCCAAAACAACCTCAAAACCAATTAAACAATGCTAGTTAAAGAAAAAGAACAAAACAACTCTTATTTAAGAAAACACTGCTCATTTACCAACACAACACTAAATGAAGTAGTTCACTCTGCATGCAACATACACCCTCAATACCAATTAAATAATGCAAGTTATATTTCAATGCAACATACCCTTAATACCAATTAAACAATGCAAGAACAATACAACACTCATTTACCAACACAGCACCTAATAAAATATTTCATTCTGCATGCACACAACACAACACTCAATAAAGTATTTACCAACACAACACTAATCAAATAATTTTTCACAACACAGCACTGACTTCAATCGTTCTGTCATACTAAAATAGACATGCATAGTTATCAAATTACACAACAAGCCCTCATACAATATTGTTACGCTTACTTAACTCTCTTCAACAGGGGCACATAGGGAACACAGAGAACATAGGGAACATATGGACCACAATCAAAAGTAAAATACAAAAGCATACAAAAAGCAAACAAAAACATTGTGGCCCCTACTACTAGAACCAACCAACAAGCATATTGTCAAGTTATAAATAAGGCCATAGACAGAGAGAGCAAATACCTTTTCACACACACACACACACACACACACACACACACACACACACACACACACACACACACACACACACACACACACACACACACACACACACACACACACACACACACACACAGAGAGAGAGAGAGAAAGAGAAAGAGAGAGAAACACTACCTTTAAGTGGCAGAGATGGGTTTTGATGGTGATGGTGGCTTAAAGTGACAGAGCTGGTTGATGATGGTTGATGATGGTGGTTTCACTAGTGACAGAGCTGGTTGATGATGGTTGATAATGGTGGTTTCAAGTGACAAAGCTGGATGATGGTTGATAATGGTGGTTTCAGAGAGAGGCTGTAAACAAAGTAGAAGAGACTATAGAGTCTGCTAAGGACACCATTGCCTCTAACTATGAGGCAACCAAGCAAAAGTCTAAGAAGATCAAAGATAAAGTAACTAGTAGAGGTCGTGATGAGGAACTCTGAGCTAATCTAGGGATTAATGATCAAAGATAAAGTAGCTAATTTCAAGTGACAGAGCTGATTTAGGGCTTTTCAGTGTATACGCGCCATGAACAGTGGGTGGTTGACTCACGTAAGGGACACGTACGAAGTAAGTTGGGCGGGAAGGCCACGTGGCAAGGCAGACTTGGCCACAGTGGATTTTTAATGTTTTTAAATGATTTATAGTTCTCTCCGTCAGCCACATTAGCTTTCCCCGTTAGTTGGCTAACGGTAAGGACTTAAATGTGGGACGTTAATTGTTTTAGAGACTAAAAGTGGTAAAAATAAAATTTAGAGACCAAAATAGAAAAATGTGCAAAATGTAGGGACTAAAAGTGCATTTACGCCAAAATAATATAATCATACACATGAATTAATTAAATTAAGAACAAACATTAAAAAAAAATCATTAGTTTTTGGGAAGAACATGACTGTTCATATTCTTCATGTTCTTCCCTAAACATGTTTAATTGCCCAGAAATTTAAAATATCGAAGATTTAAAATAACGCATCGATGCCCTTGAGTCCTCTCTCCAATCATCAACATTTTCCCCAGAAAATCATGATTTTCTTTCAAACTAAACACCAAAATTCATCACATTTAACAAACCCAGAAAATATTTATTGGATTTCAATAGTTGTTACTAGTTACACCAGGAGTTTATTTATTCAAGAAAAAGAAAACTACAATCTTGTTATTTTCTATAGTACCATACAGCATCAAGACTGAGGCAGTGACCAAATCAGACTCCCCAATACGAAGTACATTAACAGAAAAACATCAAGTGCTCGACCCTTGTTATGTGGGAGCAATTTGACTAGAGCGGGAGCATCAGCAGTGACTGCAACCTTCACTGTGGGTTTATCAGTCCATTCAGTGACTTCGCCGAACCTGGTTCATTTCAAAGAAAGTACAAATGAGTCAGTCAGAGCGCAATAGCTTTGTCTCTCTTTTTCTTTTTTCTTTTAATGACTCTAAACCATTTTTTTAAAGTTACTTTTTCTATACAAAAATTTCAGAATACTGAGAAACACTCTGTAACTCTATACTGTTTTAATCATAAAATTCATGATTATGGTTAGAACCCCATTATCTGATACAGGAATGGGATCCTGCAAAACAAATAAAAAAAACCAACTCATTTCAGCCTATGTGGTCTGCAAAGGAAGTAAGGAACCAAAAATCAAGCAGTTGCATCTGTTGATTTTAGGTTTCCAAAAGTCCTATCTCTTCTGTTTGTTGTATAATATTGTTAGTCCCTTAATGATGCCACATGTCTGGACTCTAACTACACCCCCTGTGTAAGTCATACGTGAAGGATCAATAGCTGCAAGCATGGTTGCTGGATCATGAAGATAAACTCCATCATCAAGACAAAAACTAGCATCAGTAAATTATACAATTACCTATCAACTCTTTTAATAATAAACCAACCTTTTATGTTGTATGCATCGTGGTGATATGAGAAATAAACGTCTAAGATTTTGCTCAAGTACTGAGAAAATTTTCCATCTGACCTTGACAACTTCTCTCTATCAGCATCTATAATGTATCAAAATTGATGAATCAAATTGAAAGCAAATCCAAATAACAAAAACAAAAGATCAAAGTGCAAGAGGAAAACAAATATAATCAAATTACAATTTTGAAGTCTTCATTTCATATTCTGATTGGCAACTCTACGTATTTCCCAACACTTGCACTCAAAAAAGAAAGCAAATACAAAATCACTGTCATAGCAGTGACTCTAGAGAGGCACTATGAAGAAATTGCAAGATTCAAACACAAAGTCTGATGCATTTGCAACTCTAGAAGCAAACAAATTTTGTCAAATTACTCCACGAAAATTTCCTGCAATTAATATTTTTATACCTATTCTGTAATATCTCATGCAAGGACACAAATACTGCCTAGGGAAAATTTTCTCAAAGAAGAAAAAAATATAGAGACCCCATTCGTACTAAATTCCAACAAAAAAATTTTGATGAACAAAAAAAATTCATTAATCAAGATAATGTTCAATGGTTACATGAGCAGAAAATACAGAAACATGCCTTGCATTCACCCAACAAAAATGACCCTACAGCCCAACCATAGAACTAAAAGTTGCAAAATAGCAAGCACAAGACCAGGTCCATCAAAGCATTTTGTAACTTGCTTGACCACTCTATAGAAAGTACTGAATTCTTCTTTCAATGGCTTAAGTGGCATGCAAAAAATGAGTGGTTGCAGACAAAATGATGCCCTTGGTGAGGTACTTTTACAAAAAAACAAGCTACCACCAGCATAATCATTTTCACAAACACCCTCTCAGCTTTTCAAGGGTTATCGTTGCTTCTCTTCACAAGTTGCTCAACTTAGTCCCCAAGGGTAGTACATTTTAATCAGAGAAAGGAAGCTTTCAATACAATTGCTGTGCTACAGCTCCACCACTATCTTTTCATTTTCTATGGAAATCATTAACAATTTAACACAAACTCAAAAAAGAGCTCCAGCTTTAGCAAGAAATGACTTCTTTGGGAGTGATAAGCAGATTAATTTCTTCAATCACATCTGCACCAAATTTCTCCCTCTCGGAAGAATACACAATGCGAGCGTTCTCTCCAATAGGTTGGTCGCCTATCTTAGAGAAATACCATGCAAGGCTGATGTTGAAGCTGTAGCAAAAATCTGAAAGAGACAGAGAGCGATGTTAAAGGATTTTAGTGGGAAGGAGATGATGGAAGGACTCAAGGAGAGCAGCCATTGAACAAAATAGAGTCTTTGTGAAATATGAATGATCCTTAGATTTGGTCTTGCCAGATGAATTGCATCCGTTTTGAAACTGGAGATAATGGGAGAAATAATAACTGCAGAGGAGCCGGACCTGATGAATTGCATCCGTTTTTTTTACACAATTGCAGACTTCAACAAATATCAAATGACAGCAGATTTTGTAGGACCTGAACAAGATATGGTCATGCCTATCCATGTAACATGTGCAGGACCTGATTCACAAGTTCTGAAAATCAATTACTGCAGTGCATATGACAAAATTATATTTGCCACTGCTTTAAACCAACAGGGGAAAATATATAATCTCTTCAACCAGAATTCAAAGGGAAAACCATACACTTCTGTTCAAGATAGAGAGGTTTATAGAAGTACGAAATATGAAATAACTTAAATATTATATGTACATTGCATAGAACATTTTGCATGACCCGAGAAATTTTAAAGGAAAAAAAAAAAAAACCTTGTCCTCTTTTTCAAATGTAGAACAATGTACAACTCTATAAGTGCAGAGCAGTGGCATGAAGGGATAAGAAATATCAAGGATTAAGATTGCCACCCTTCTCCTCTACTCATCTATGATGAAAAGGAACTGTGGAATTGACAACCCCTACCTTTTTTTTCTTCTTCATTTCAAAGAAGTATTGAGTAACATCCTGGATAGCCAACTTTGATGCAAGTTATTGAGTTGACAGCCTCAGCCCTGTCTTCCAACTGACACAACCTCTATCTAAAGGACCACCTCCAATAAACTTGTTTGTAAAATCCACTTCAAGAGCTTCAATGGATTGACCTTCTATCAAGCCTGAATTTCGGACCTACAAGAATAAGGAAAGACAACGTTAAGTTAAGGTAATCTGCGTTTGCCCTAAATTGAGGGAATTAGATTAAGTTAGCATTGATAATTGATCATCTAAATAAAATTGTCTAACACATCTATTCACTGTTACCTCAAAACAGCATAGACGAATTCTCTATGTAGTCCTTGAAATGGGTACCAGACCATGATGGAGAATTCTGGCCCAACTTTGGAATTTTTGTTGAGTTGGGTTAAGGATGGAAGGAACCTAATAATCTGGGACATGGAAAATTGGGCTCAACCAAATCCAAATGAGAGGGCAGCTGCGGACTTAAAAAAGTTTTGTTGGGTCTTTGAGTCCACTTTGGAAAGTACCAAATTCCCATCACAATTAGCAGCAGAACACAGCTAGGTGAGACTGATAGGAGGAGTATAGGACCAAAACCGATTGGATTTCTTTTACCTAGGAACAGAACGGTTCACTTTTGGTACTGAATATGACAACATATCTGTGTGTATGCCAACTTGGTCGTGGGTCTGAGTTATTGTTGTAGAATGGGCTGGTGGGCTTTGGCCCGTTTTAAATGTTATATAGCCAAAAAATAAAACACCCCTTAGCAAACCTCTTTGCCTTGACTGATAAAGAAAGAAAGAAGGAACGAAATGAAGGCAAAGTATGTGTCTTTATTCAGATGGAAATGGAACAAAGTCATAAACAACGACGATTCCCACTACTCTAGGTTCACATTTTCTCAATTACTGCCTTTGTACTTTGCAATTAGTAAACGCCTTCCTTCGCACATTTGAGTGAACTATAAATCCTTCTCAAAACCCTTTACCAAGAAGCATGCATTATGATAACACGAGTCCTTGTTCAGTTGCCTACATCATGGCTTTTATAAGTGTGAGCAGCCTGCTATGATTCAAATCCATTTTTCATAATTAACGCCTTCCTTCGCACATTTGAGTGAACCATAGATCCTTCTCAAAACCCTTTACCAAGAAGCATGCATTATGATAACACGAGTCCTTGTTCAGTTGCCTACATCATGGCTTTTATAAGTGTGAGCAGCCCGCTATGATTCAAACCCATTTTTCATAATTTATAACTCCAGTGAACTAATTTGCTATCAAATTTTAAAAAAGTTTCATTAACAATTTCTGAGTTTTTCCTTCTTTTTTCCCTTAATTTTCACATTATGTAACGACTTCATGAGATATCAACATATCTGCCAATTATCTTTTTGATAATCCGATAGTTAAAATGGGGGTGGGGGGATTTGAACCCCTAATGCCTCCATTGGAAACACCCAAGAGGTGCTAGTTATTCTCCCAATTATCTTACTCAAACTTACATTCATTAACTCAATGCCAACTGTACACCCTCAGGTGACCTTTGTAAACTATCATAGTACATTCAATTAATATGTGCCTCTTGCCTTATCTCGTAACAGATACCAAACCTCACACATGTACCCTAATTTCCCTCTAAATCCAAGCAAATTGTTGATCTAAAAAAAGTTTCTTAGATGTCATGAAGATGACACTAACAACTTGCTGCCTACGAAAAGACACATCCTGGCTAAGTGGGATTCCAAAACAGTATTTACAGAAAACTAACTATTATTGGTCTTGACTTGATACTAAAGTTGTTTTTTTTTTTTTTTTGGGATGATAATTTGATAGTTCTTTTTTTTGTTTTTTTTGGGGGGGGGGGGGAATTTAAACTCTAGGTGTCTCCTTTGGAAACAACAAGGCTCTTGGCACCAAATATTAATCGACTCTGACACTCTGTACATAGAAATCAAGACTCAACACCATTTTCTTTACAGTTCATGACATACATGTATGTTAGATAATGTCGACATTACAAAGCCAGTAAACAATACAATTTGATTGTCCATTGCCGACATTTTGTAAGACTATATATGTGCATCATTGCCTTAAATCTTGTAGCTAAACCAAGTTTGCACACGCACTGTATTCCTCATTTTAAATGTGACGATACAACAAAATCCAATGACTTATGAATTCTGTTATCCTATATTGTAAAACATTCTACGTATGTGCTGTATCACCTAAAATCTTGTACTTAAACCAAGTTTTCACATGTGCTTTGTTAATCATTTTAAAATTGACTATACAATAAAATCCAAAGGGGTCTGAATTCCCCTATCCCATTTTGTAAAGCTTTCTAGACATTAAATCTAGTATCCAAACCAAGTTTGCACACATGCTTTGATACAAAGAAGGTGTGGCAAAACTTTGTGTATATATATGCTGAATCACATTAAAATCTTGTAGCTAAACCAAGTTAGCATACGAGCTTCATTCCGCATTTTAATTTGACAATGCCAAATCCAGTGGGGTCTAAAGTTGGTGATCCCATATCTTAAAAGTTTCTATGTACATCATGAACCACCTTAAATCTTGCACCATAAAATCTTTCCGGTCGGGATTCTGTGTTCGAAAACTTAATAAATAAATGCTGAATCGCCTCACATCTTGTAGCTAAACCAAGTTATCGCACATGCTTCATTCCTCGCTTAAGATTTAACTATTCGACAAAATAAAAAATCCAATTGGAACCTGAGAATGCTGTGGAAATACCCCAAATCCCCTTCATCTTTTAGAGTCTCTCCATCAACATATACCAGTGTTGAGTAGCTGGTAGAAGCACATTTCACCACTATTTAACAACTACATAGTATCTGAACTCATGAAAATACACTAGAATCAAAATTCAACCAAATTTGAACCCATTCTTATAGTATGTACATTAATCAAAACAAATCGAAATGAAATTAATTAATTAAGAACGAAATTGAAAATAAATATATAAAAAATGAGCAAAGTGTTTGAATAGTGAGCAATAGGCTTCACACCTGATTCAAAATCTTCTGAGTAGCCTCCTCGGAGATCTTGTTTTTTGCCGAGGACGAAGAAGCGGCAGCAACAACATGATCAGACTCCACCGGAGCTTGATTTTGCACTTGCGCCCCAACCTCTTGCTCTCTAAACCCTCCACCACCACCACCGCCTCCGCCGCCGTAGTACTGCTGATGATGATGATGAGGATGCGGATGCGGATGATGCGGGTGATGAGGATGGTACTGAACCGGAACATGATGAGGATGCTGAACGGGGATCACGTGAGGAGGGACCGCCACGTGACCCTGGATCGCCGCCGCAACGTGGAACGGAGAGGAAACGAGTGCATAGGCGGCGGCGGAGGCGGAGGAGGAGGAACAACAGCAGCAGAAGCAGAAGCAGAAGCAGCAGCGAGTCGCGGTGCTTGCTGCTGAGTCGGAACGAACTCGGGAGCCTGCGCGTTGAGCCTGCTAAACGAAACGTTTCGCGATAACGAAGACGAAGACGACGACGACGAAGATGGAGGAGGTGGATCGGGTTTGGAAGGATCCGAGAGGTTTGGGGGAGAAGGAGATGGATCTGGAGAGGAATCTTCTTGGGCCATTTGGGTAAAAAAAAGATTGAGGGGTTTAGATATATATAGATAGATAGATGTGGGGTGGGGTGTTATTTTTGGCCCTGTAAAAAGGGGCGGAAGAGAGAGTCTGGGGGAAGACAGTGGAGAAGGGGTTCTCGGGATTTCAGGGATGGGTTGGGACTCAACTATTTATAGACATCATAGATAGATCATACATTCATACTTCATACAAACGCCCACTCATATCATCTCTTTTTTCTTTTCTTTTCTTTTCTTTTTTTGTAATGTTATGTGGGCCCCCATTTATTACTTACTGACACTTTCTACTTGTACTACTCTCCAAGTGGAGCTACTATTTATTTTGTCTATACTGCACTGCCTGCTATCCCACCTTCCTACCGTGTTCCTCATTTCATTAAGAATGAGATGAATTGATGGACCAGCCCCAGCCCATATCTTCTAAAAGAAGAGGATAGCCGATGAAAGATAACCCATCGGACAATGTCGACCAAGGGCATCTAGCAAACCCATGAGAAGTATACGAGGAACCACAAGAGATAGCTCCTAAATTAGACAACTGTCACCTCCGCATTAATTAGGTGTTCTCACTTGACACGAGCCATATTTAAATGGAGGGAAGAGACACATGATTGGACAAGTATCTTCTAACTCATATCATAATAGCCTTTTACTAGGACTATAAACAAGCCAAGTTGAGTATTAAAAGTTCAAGCATATTCATTTAATTTTATCTTGAGATCATCACCAAATAAGATTACATGTTCAATCTTGGTTCGTTTACTTATCAAGCAAGTATAAGATTATTCATGAGCTACTTGATTAACTTATTATTTTTCTACATATAGTTAAATCATGACTAAAACGTTATACCTCTTCACAAATCTATGAATTTTTACTACAAATGAATTATTTATATTATGAATTAATAAACTACAAATAATAATTTTATATCTTATAAACCAATAATTTAAAATTGAAGCTCACATTTTACCCTCCAAACCCACCTTGTGATGGATTTGCCTATCTCTTTCTCTCTCTCATCACTTTTGGTTTGGTTTTTTTTCTCCCTCTATTAATGATTTATATGATGTGGGTGTGGTCATTAGGGGTGTGCAGAAAACCCACCGACCCGCCAAACCCGACCCGACCCAACCCGACCCGCCGGGTTGGGTCGGTTTTTAAGGCTTGGTGGGTTGGGTTGGGTTACAAATTTTTTTTTTATGGCGGGTCGGGTTGGGTTTGGGTCATAAAATTACAAACCTGCCAAACCCGACCCGACCCACCCACCCATATTTAATATATATTTAAAATATATTTTATATTTAATAATTTTTTTTAAATCAATTGTAGGGCACTTTTATATATATATATATATATATATATATATATATATATATTATATTTAATAATTAAAAAAAAAACAGCTGTAGAGCAGCATTTCCTCAATTCCTCCTACTAATACTAATTTAATATATATAAAAAATATATTATATAATTAATAAATTTTTTTCAAATAGCCAGTTCTTCCTATCTTATATAAAAGTCAATTAGTTCACACAAATCCTAATAGATTACTATTGTTGTTTTGTTATTAGTATTGTTTGCCTTTAAAGAGTTACATTGATACTAATATTTAGGTTTTTTTAATATATTAATATATATATTTTTTTTTCTACTCAATTTAATAATAATACTAAAAAAATTTGTCAAACCCATGGGTTCAACCCGACCCAACCCGACCCATGTGGGTTGGGTTGGGTTGGGTTGAACTTATATGATGGGTTGGGTCGGGTTGAATTTTTTTTGACCCACCATGGTGGGTTGGGTCAAAAAATCCCCTCAACCCGACCCAACCCGACCCATGCACACCCCTAGTGGTCATGGCTATTCTGGGAGGGAAGGTGGTGGATTTTTCTTAAGCCCAATGCTTACATTATCAGTCCCAGTCAGAGTAAACAAAGCTCAATATCTTTTCTTTTTTATTAGAAACAATTTTCAAGGATCTTCTTTTTTTTTTAGCAAACGCCTACTTTTTGGAATTTTTTTTTTCATTGAATTCATGGGCTTACTTGTTCGTCTAATGTCTATGAATTCATGGACTTCACACTGAAATTTTTTTTTTTTTTTGGAACCAGCTCTCTTTCGTTCACCCATATGAATTATTAAGATAATGATAATGTAATTATTAAGAAAAATGGGAAAGGATGATATCTTATACACTAGTTGAAGGCCATCCTTTAACTTGGGAGACAAAAATATATTTTTTTTCATAGATTAAATTTTTCAATGTAAAAAAACAATATGAATAAAAGCTTATTGGAGAAAAGTTGTCAGTCTAAATCACATCTTATTGGAGATCCCATGAAAGCCATAAGTCTCTCAGATGTTATTTATTGCAAAAGTGAGGGTAAACCTCAAGAGAGGTTAACAATACATAACAGGGTCGGTAAAATACAGACACCATTATAATTATATAAACCATTCTACTGCAGGAGCTCATTCAAGCAGGGGCCCGACAGGCAGCCAAGCACTTCAAACATGGACGATCGCAGGTGTTACCTAGTTTGGTTTTTAGCTTGCTTTTTCACTTTGTAGTTTGTACCTTAAAAACAAAAACCAAAAAAAACAGAAGTGACGATGATTGATGACCTAACCAATCCAATAATTTGCTCCCATTCAATGAATCAACAAGGAGTACAAAACTAAAGTATGTGTTACCTCGTGCTACAAAAATCATACAACCAATGGCTCTCCAAAGAGGTGTGCTCGGGCACATGTTGGCATAGCAGTAGGCAATTGTAAGTAAGTATATAATATGCAATGCATTTCCAAAACTTTGACATCTATCTATTGTCAATTCTTTCCAAATTTACATAAGTGATAAGACATATAGGAACAAACGTTAAAAATCATGATCAACTACATAAAAAATGTCCAATCTTTGCACAAGATGTTCCATTAATAAAATCATAGTTATGAACATCACATAAGGGGGGTAAAGTGAAGGAAGCTAAATATAGGTTCCCTCCCCCAAACAAACAAAAAAAAGGTACTTCATATCCAAAAGAAATATTACAGGGAAAAAAAAAGAAAGAGAGAAAGAAAGATCATGCATGGCAAGTTCAAATTGCGAAGCGTGGACCGTTGATAATAACACAAGATTCTAGACATAAGGTGCAGTGAAAGGACTTGTGCTAAGAGAAAGATTACATGATATTTTTCTTGCTCAGATTTCCTCCCAAGGTGCTATGACATATAATCACAGGAATATACATCTTATATCTCACTTCCAAAATGAACAGATCATGGTTGGTCTCTTTAACACAGATGTGATGATCAACCCCGTCTTCACTGATCGTCTTGTCAAAGAGGAGCTTTTGTTGCTTATTTTGATCTTTTCAATTCAAATTTCTTCTTAATAGCCTCCCAAAAGGCAGGTATTGCAATATCATCAGGAACTTCCTTAAAAGATGGGAGATAATTTACATCCACAATGACATGATCACAAGTGCCTTCCTGAATCTGAAATTTCCACACAACAAAGAAGATTACTTTTATGGTAAGCAACGGACGAGTTTGCCTTAAGTAGCAAGATATATATATATATATATATCAATCACATGCTTGGAACAAATCTTAAGAATGGAATACTGGTTAACATATCATACTTCATTATTAAGTGAAATCTCAAGTGAATACTTAACCTATTAAGCATACATCTAAAATAATACATAATTCACTTTTGTTTGTTCCAACTAGATCTGGTTGATGCAGGTTGGTTTTTTTTTTTTTTTTTTTTTTTTTTAAATTAGTAATTTGGTTGGTGCAAAAAATATGAAGGAAAGAGACCCATTGGCCATCAGAGAGCTAAGTCTAGGAAGCCAAACCCACCTATTTGAAAGGCCAAGGTATTCACAACAATCACAAGTAAAGCTTCTCCATAGATTGTAAGCCACCTTCTTATCCACTACTTTTTCCTTTTCCTTGTTTTTTCTTTTTTAAAAATATATATTTATTGATCCAGCTTTTCAAGATTTCATGGATTGTTCAAACATAAGTTAAGGCAATTTCAGTTTCACTCAATGTATATAAATTGATTATAGACAACTTTTAAGTAATTGCTCCTGCTAAATTAACCAATATACTAGAATGGATACAAGAAAACTCAAAGGCAAGTCAGTCAAGATGGAATATAGTGTCTGAGACGACCTGCTTTCAACTAGGAGGTTTTTGAGGAATATAAGAAAATCTAGGGATTCAAGTTTTGGATTATATTGTGCAGGATTGGTCATCATTACTAATTATGGAAACATTAGTTTTATATTTTGTGTTAATCTACATGGTTCAGCAATAAAGAAAATCAATTATAACATATTCATGGAAAATACAATCATCATGAGGAGAAATGAGTGCAAACTACTGTAGAATATGTATTCAAGAAAACTCGACTTGGCGACTTACAACAACATCAAAGCCAAAGATGGTAAGATCAAGCACTCCCCTAAGCCAATTTGCTGCGTCTGTAACCAGATCAAGATCAACATAACTATTAGTGGCCTTGGAACAATTACCATCGCCATAATGCTGGTCTTCTTTGGCAGTGGGAAGAGATTTTAAGCTTCAGAGAGAAATGATCAAATTATGGGTTATCAAATATATGCTATTGAAAATATATCATCAAAGCAAAAACCAAAAGAAGAGGGGTTTTTATAGGTAGATAAAACTCATACACCCACAGGTGCATTTGAAACTTACCTATAAATAATTAATCTTAAAAAAAAAAAAAAAAATTTAAAAACACCCTCACGCACCCACATGTGAGTAAAACCGCCACCCCACCCTCACCCATTATCTACAGGAAATGCCAATTGGTCCAAAAAACCATTATCAAAAAGGAAGAAGCAAAACAGAAGCAATAAACACGTACCTGTCAAAGACTAGAGGTTTGAGTCCATTACTTTCAGATAATTTCATCAAGATATCAGCATTTGGTGTAGACTTTTTAACTGCATAGAAAACTTTTTCACCCAAGACATAAAATTTGTACAAAGTAGATGAATGATCCACATATTCCTGCAGTTCCAATAACTTCAAAGTCTCATTCCCAAGGAGTAATCCATTATACCCGAGAATCAACATAACCCTGCCATATAAGTTATTAACCCACACATGCACGCACTTGACAGACACTCACTTCCATAACTATGTCACATATAGTAGGAGTTAATCCAGTTTCCAACTTTCCATATTGAAATTTTTTAAAGAGAGAAATTCGAGAGTACTAATTCCACAATGAGGATAACAGAAGTTCTCCAAAGTCTTCATAATGAAAGTTGTTTCTTGCTCACCTGCACAACAGCTGGAAGAGGAACACTCAAGTCCTTAAAATCTTCATTTCTGAATATGATCGCCTGTTTATATAAAACATAAGCTATTTAATTCAAATAAATAAATAAAAATAAAAAAAAAATAAAAAAGGAATTCAGATCATTATAACTTAACATAATAGACCAAGGAAAATTTCTAAAAAATTGTTTTCATATTGCCACCATATATTTTCATGGTAAAGATGAAACCCAAAAAAGAATAAAAATTAAATGGTGACACTATATCTGCATTAAACATCAATGCCCATATTTGTGCCCTAGCCAAATATATTTTTTAAGAAATGCCAATTGGTTCAAAAATTCAGAAAATTACTAGAAGATGTGCAGCTAATACATGAAGTTTTGTAATACTATACTGCTTTACTTCTTTCTTTCCTTTTTGATAATGCAAGGAACCTTTCTAAAGAAGAGCCCTTTGGAATCGTCTCTAGCTAGTAAAACCTACGGGCAACTAACCGCACCCACCATAACCAGTTGCCGGGTAATACTATACTGCTTTACTGAAGCATACATGATGCTTTGTAATACCATACTGAATGGTATGGACTTGTCTCTATCCAGTCCATACTACTTTACTTTGGCTTTATCTCATCTGTCCTTAATATGTCTACAATTTCAGTCATTCGTATCTTCTAGAAATATGAAAGTCCAAGGTAATTGGCCTAGATAAACGGTGGCTTCTCCTTCTTCCTCTTCATATAAGTGACCAAGGGAGAGAATTTGAAATTTTAATTAATAATACATAAATCCAGAACGAAACTAGACAAAGTCAGTACCATATTGTGAGCATTAGCTACACCACATGCAACTTGAGGCTTCACTATACTTGGAAGAGATAATTTAGCTTCAGACAGCCTTTGCAGCAAATCTGGTTCTTTGAAACTATCAACCTGCACATAGAAGATCCAGACTTACTAAATTTGGGGAGAAATTTGATCAATTTAAAAATGGATCACTATTCCAACTTAAACCTTAAGTTGAGTGTCATTAAACATGATCAGAATCACTTCAAACATTCAAATGACCCAAGGATTGAATAATTGAGATTTATCTTTGTGCATAGCAACAAACACGGATAAATCCCAATTAGTCATTCACTCAAAAGAATACCATGGTTGAATTGAAAGGAAAAAAACTTGATACAGCAATACCATAACAAAAAACCATCAAGACATAAGACCTTCAAGAAATGGGGGCCCCTGATTGTAGAGAGGCCTTCAGTTTTGAGATCCTCCAAGCAAAGTAGAATTTCTTGAATTTCCAGCCGATCTAACACAGGGTAGATGTTGTTAAATGAATCAATCACACAACAATCTGGGTGATCCTCCAAATATCTGTGCAAGAACAAGTTTTTTATTAAAGAAAACTTAAGGACTGTTCATTATTTTTGTTATGACTTCCGGATAGAATAAATGAATACAAAGAGACATATAAAAACAAACTACTGATTATGTTATCAGCTAAAATCAGAACAAAAATTTCCTCAATTTTATTTTTATCGAATATCAAAGATTTCCTCAATTATCAGAATTTTTAATAAAATACCCCTTCCATTTGATACCAAAATAAACACGTGAACTCTCCAAAGATCCCATCTTCACCTCAGAACCCTCTTCTTACAGGCTCATGAGACAATTAATATGATTGCTTTTTGGCTAAACTTCAAGTAATTAAGCTATGACATTGACATTGGACAAGTTGTCAACTCCATTTCAAGCATTCTAGAATCAGAAGACTAAAGCAATGCTAAACCTTTTTTTGCCTTTTCTTTTTGGTGTTTGTTTTGTTTTTCGCTTAGAAAGATTTAAAAATATGACTTACTCCAACCCCACCCAATCTCTTACCACATGAGCTCATGTCTAATTGGCTACAGATACACTGCAGCATAAAAAATAAAAATAAAAACTCAAAATTAACCTATGGATCTACAAATCATTACAAGATTATCACTTGTCAATACTTGCTTACATACGTATACTTTAAATTTACATGCATATCTATGTGTAGGAATTTTTAGTTTTTAACACAAAAATTAACTATTTTGATTCAATTTATAGTATGAGAATTTTTATTATAACAAATTACAGGGAAAAATGTTTTGAATATTTATATTTCAAAAAATAAGTGAGGTATCCATGCATTTTGGATGCATTTTGATGAGTCTGATGAATATATGGACTAACAAATTATCACTGTATTTTTATTGGGTTCATTAACAAGGCAAGCATTTGACTTTGGCCAAGACCAAAGCTTGACAAGATTCACGTTGGCATAATCTCAAAAAATTCCACTAAAAAAATAAATAATAGAGCTTCATGTGAGGCTAAATATAAAAACTAGCATTGGCATGTTCATTTTTTCTCTGATTACCCAGTTTATACCAGATCGTGAAATATAAGTTTTTATGGACTTGAAAAGTCACCTTTCTAAGTCCTGCATGCCACTGGTGTAAACTATTCTGTTAGAGAAGTTTGTACGGCTCTTCAATTCAATGGATTTAATTTCATCAGTTGCTTTATGGAGAACTATGTCAACCTCTTGTAATTGAGGTGATAAAGGAAGCTCAAAGGTGAGGGGCATGAAAATCAACCCATTTTGAGTAGGATACAAAGGAAATGCACCCCTCTGCAAAAACCAGGACAACTTTTAACTAATTGCATGAATCCAAATAGTACAACTAGAAAACTAAAATTTATAATGAGCATAACTGCATACACGACCACCAAAAGTGCCAGAAACATTCATTAAATCAAATCAAACAAGATCGCTTGGGCCAAAAGCCATGTGATCAGATGATAAAACATTCTGATCCATCATATTTCTTATAACTACTGAATCCAATACTTTTCTTTCAAGGAAAAAAAAAAAAAAGCAATGGAATGGAGTCAAAACCACTTTGAAGCATACAATTCCACATGCCAAACTCTGTTTGTTTACAATATTACCTTAACATGACACCTTGATCAGGAACATTTGCAATTTTGTGTTAACTTCATGTATGTATATGGTATCATATGAAGGGGAAAAAAACTCACAAAGTTTTACTTGTCTTTTTTCCCCACTAAAAATACTTACATTTATTCATATAGGGCTCACCTTAGCAAAATCTTCTTCACGTGAAGGTTTCATAACATATCCAACAGTCACGACACTGTTACCAGTTGCCTGCTTGCAATGCAAAACATATGAAAAAAGATTCATGAATATTTGCAACAAAAGAAGGTACCCAAAGGTGTACTTACTAAAAAAAAAAAAAAGGTAGTCATACGTGAATGATAAGGTACATTCATGAGCTGCATAGTAATGCGACTTGTAGCAATCAAATTCTGAAGTTATTTTTTTTATAAGTAAAACAATTCTATTCAAGAGAGGAGAATGTTCGAATACAATGTGTGCAATGAAACGCTCCTAAAAAAATTAGGATCTAAGATTCAAAAGATCTATAAGGTCTAGAAAAGAGGATGAACTGACGCTACCTAGGTTAGTCATCCAATCATACAAGGGTTTAAAAAAAATTGTTCAATAACATGATTAGGGTGCCTGACACTATCAAAAGTTTTTATTCCTTTTTTTCCAGAGTGGCCACCAAACACATAGCAGAATTTCTTTTGTATCTTTTTTTTAGTAAGTAGAATTTCTTTTGTATCTTAGGTCTGTTACAGTGATGCATCTTCCTTGCCAGCATTTCAAAATCTGTTGCACAGTTTTTGGCAAAACACAAATTACTCCGAATAATGCAAACACAAAAGATCAAATATCTCATGCCAAGAATAATGGAGTAAAAGATGTTCAATTGACTCCCCACTATTCTTGCACATACAACACCAATTAACAAGCATAATACTTCATTCTGAAGATTGTCCAAAATCTAAATTTTACCCAAGGTAAGCAACTTTCCCCGAGGCACCTTAGCACCCATATGCTTCTCCATGGGAATCGCACTTAGATAGACCCTCTCAGAGTATCATAATTCAAATGAATTTTAAAAGTTCCATATTAAATCAACCTCCGCTAACTGTTCGTATTCTTGACTAGACAAAAAATAGAATACAACAAATTAAACGTCCATAGACTCTAGTTCCCAGTCCCAGAACAACTACTTAGAAAACTGAGGATTCCAACACCGAATACTTCTGTCTGCCAATCTCAACAAACAAATCTGGAAAGAGGTCTTTTTAAAAGGAGAATCTCCACACCATTGGTCATACCAAAATGAACATGAGAACCACCCCCCAAGAAAATTCAGATCATTGAAAAGGAGTTCTGCCCTGCTCTAAAACTCTCCCACAAGCTCACCACTGACCACCTCTATGGTCCAATAAGGCTTTATTAAAAGTACTCAATTTAAGGATCCCCAAACCTCCCTCCTTTATTGAAGAACATTTTTTTACCCAAACTACTAAATAAAACTTAGACTTATCACCCATCTCTCCCTACAAGAAGTATCTTTGGACAATAATATAAAGCTAAGGTAGCCCCAAGACATTTATAATAACAAAAACCTACACCCTTCAAGAACAATGTTATAAAAACCTATTCTTAAAAAATCTAGACTTATCTGTTTCTCCAATTATTTTTAAACATTAAAACTAAAAATTAATAAATAAACAAATTAGATCTTCCATAATTGGAACAGTGATATAGGGACAAAAGTTACTTTTGAAACCTTTCTATTTATGTGGCATACAATTGAAGGCAACTCTTCTAGCTTGTTGATAAAAATCATGCTTGAGTTCTCACATGAATTGCCGCCTTCAGTAACTGTAAGCAAATGACCAAATAGACTAAGCAACTAGTTTAACTTTAATTGGTTATGCAGTCAAGAGAGTATATCAAATTCTGGCCAAGTAAAAAGCACATATAAATAGCAAGATGAATATGAAAGACAGAAAATGACTAGGCTCAAAATATAATTATGCCTAAAAATAGCACCCCATGCAGTATGAACACATAAAAGAAGAGGGAAGTGCACACCATCTGCTGATTCTTGCCCAAGAGATCCTGCAACAGAACGTCAAGCCAATTAGATGTTTGCAGTTTTCTTTCTGGTAGACACAAGAAAACCAAATTACAAGGTCCAAAGAAGTTAAAAAATTTATAGGCCACTGTCATCCCATCAAGACAATTGATTTCCAGAATAGGACACCCCTGTACCATTGCCATTCGGAGCTATCAAGGCCACAGCAGTCCCTAACCCAATTTATGCATCCATCATAAAACCAAAAACTCCTCCTAAGTAGCATTTTTTTTTCTAAATAAGATCCCAAAGATCTCACACCAAGGTAATCAGAATTAACTAGATGGTTGTATAGATTCTTTTATGTTAGACAAAGCTCTAGACACATTCAAAAGAGAGCTCAGCTCAATGTTCAGTTTGAGACACCTAAAGTAGTATAAAAAGATAATACTTTCCAGTAAACCCAGTCTTATACTCTTATATATCCCAAGCCAAACAAAACTATGAGGCTTTCATCATTGGGGAAACATAGGTTTTGTGGTACTCACTGAGAACAACGATCAGCCAACTGCAATTGCTTAGTTTCGGAAAGAATTCCTTCTTCTTGTCAGAAACTACATACAAAATACTGCCTCCAATGTCCCCCCAAGCTAGCATAATCTCATTTTTAGCATCATCTATAGAAGAAGCATTCAAGATAAAACAATCAAACGAGTAAAGGGTTACCAGCCTTTTTAGAAGACTCACCTATAACAAGAAAAGACAAATATGTTAACAGCTTTTCCATCAGGATTAAAGAAATGCTGTAAAAACCACTCCGAATTTCAGTAGTGTCTTGAACCAGTACAAGGACATCCCAAGTAATTAGCAGCTTAATACTTACGGCTAACAAAATGGTATAAAATTTATAACCAAATAAATAACGAGATTTATGAAATCGGGAACAGAGTTCAACATGTGATTCAAAATAAAATTTTTAAAAAAATCTTGAACAATGATAAGATTAGAAACTCACTTTTGAGTGTGTTATGGATCTCAAATAAATGAGAATGACAATAAATTTAAATTATATTGATATATTTATATCTATAAAAAAAAGTTCGATGTCATATGAGTAGCAGAGAAAAACTACCTTATCATCTGAGAGCCCCACGTCATAGGAAATCCCCTGCAAAAATAAGGCAAAGCATGTTGGTCAATAGGACTTAATACTTTTAGAAATGCATGGCATATAAGACATCCATTTCTTAGAGAGTAAATTTTCTATGTTATCCTCTCTAAGTCAAGGATTCAAAAGAAACTCTTATGAGGAAAAGAAAACAGTTTAAGTTGCATTAATGGCAGGAAAAACACATGAAAAGATTTAGACTTTCCCCTTTATTGATCTACTATTTTTCTTTTAAGAATAAAAAAAATGTTTATACTAAATTTTTATTAATACGAAATCAAAGGAAAAAAAAAAAAAAAAAACTCGTCAATAGAATTTAAACAAATTTATCAAAAGAGTATATTATTCAACAAAATGAGAGAGATTGGCAGCCAGCAGAAAATTTAGACACTTTATTATGAATGGATCAACTACAAAGGATCCATGGCCAACCCCAAATTTTGGAACTAAGCCTGGATGGTGGCGGTGGTGGTTGTTGTTGTTATTGTAAGCATGCAAGCAATAAAACACTGATAATTAATTCATTAGGATAATCAGAACCATTTGATTGACAAAATAAAAGATACCCAGAACACAATTTATAGTTATAAATACATAAAGATTGAGTAATTGACCATAAAAAAAGTTTGTACACCTCAAATCAAAGAAAACCCAGAACGGTTGTAATAATATATTGGGCAAAGAAAAATGAAGTTGAAGAAGAGAGAGAGAAAAATACCGTAGGGATTTTGGAATGGCGGAGCTTGCGGAGGAGAGAGTCAGCAACGGGTTGCAAGGATGGGTTTTCATGTTGAGGAGAGTTAGATGCTAACACTACTGACTCGTCCAATATCACTCCTCCAACTACAACACCCATCTCTCTCTCTCTCTCTCTCTGTGTATGTGTTTGTGTTTGTGTTTTGGTTTTGTTGCAGAGAAAGAGAAATGAAAAAACAAAAGGAAAAGGTAATGCTAAAGAGGGAATCAACCGCAGGTTTCACCTTTCTGGAAGCTTTTAAAGTTTAAAGTTGAAACCTTTGCACGCTCAATCAAAGAACATCAACAAGCGTGTGTACAGTGGCTGTCCATTATAACGGAGAAAATAGGTAACTAGCACTAAAAAACTAACTATTTAGTTAGTAGTTAAGGTTTCAAAACTAATTTGTTTTCTAGCATCTCGAGTATTTTAAACTCGATTTTCGCCAATAAATCGACCATCAGACGCTCGATTTCTATGCTCTGATTACTGCCGACGTGGCAAACTTTGCCACATGGGAACACAGAAATCGAGTCTCTAAGTGTTATACTGAGGAACCCCAACGTCTGAGGGAAGAAAGCAGAGAAAAAAAAAAAAAAAATAGAAAGAGAGATCGGCGAGACCCAGGCCGCGCGCGGCGCCTGGGTCTCGCCTGGGCTCGCCGATCTACGGCCTGGGTCTCGCGAGCCCAGGCGAGACCCAGGCGCCGCGCGCGGCCTGGGTCTCGCGAGCCCAGGCAGCGCGGCGCCTGGGCTCGCGCTGCCTGGTCTCGCGAGACCCAGGCAGCGCGGCGCCTGGGCTCGCGCTGCCTGGTCTCGCGAGACCCAGGCAGCGCGGCGCCTGGGCTCGCGCTGCCTGGGCTCGCGAGACCCAGGCAGCGCGGCGCCTGGGCTCGCGCTGCCTGGGCTCGCGAGAGGCGAGACCCAGGCCGCGCGCGGCGCCTGGGTCTCGCCGATCTCTCTTTCTATTTCTTGTTTTTTTTTTTTTTTTTTTTTTTTTTTTTTTTTTTTTTTCTCTCTGCTTTCTTCCCTCAGACGTTGTGGTTCCTCAGTATAACACTTAGAAATCGAGTCTTAGAGACTCGATTTCTGTGTTCCCATGTGGCAAAATTTGCCACGTCGGCAGTAATCAGAGCATAGAAATCGAGCGTCTGATGGTCGATTTATTGGCCAAAATCGAGTTTAAAATACTCGAGATGCTAGAAAACAAATTAGTTTTGAAACCTTAACTACTAACTAAATAGTTAGTTTTTTAAGTGCTAGTTACCTATATAAGATTGTCTTTTCCTTCTCTCTGTTTTTTTTTTTTTTTTCTCTTTCCTCTCTTTGTTTTTCTTTCACTCTCATGCTGCTGTGTGAAATCACTGAAATGTTTGCATGGTAATCTGCAAGGTTTACGGCTCTGATTAAAATTCCTATTTTTAGAGATCCAAATTTGGGTTATTAGAATATTTTTGGATAAATTACATACTTTTTTTTTGAGAAAGATAAACTACATACTTTTTTTTTATTTTTTTTATAGGTGATAAATTACATACTTGATCCATAAGTTTACATTATATGTCGGATTTTTTTAGAAAATAACTATAAAATCTAAACAATATCATTAGTTAGCAAACGTTTTAAACTATTTTGGTTTCTAACAATTCGAGTTTATTGGAGTCGATTTGTGGGTTGTAAAATCGAGTTTAGTATACTCGATTTTCCTTTTTTGCAGTGAACGACGTGGGAAATGGGCGTACAGAAATCGAGTTAAATAAACTCGATTTCTATGCATACAAACCGAGTCCAATACACTTGGTTTTTACACATAGAAATCGAGTTAAATAAACTCGATTTCCATGCATACAAACCGAGTCCAATACACTCGGTTTTTACACATAGAAATCGAGTCCATTGGACTCGATTTCTGTGTGTAGAAAACGAGTCTATTAGACTCGGTTTGTATGTATAAAAACCGACTAGCGGTTTTTCTACACAGAAATCAAGTCCGTTGGACTTGATTTCTATTTTCTTTTGCCACACGTGTCTCTCAACAAAACTCTCAAAAAAACTCTCATTCAAAACAGTCTCAAAAAAACTCAGTCCTCCCACACTTTACAGTACTCTCTCAAAAAAAACTCTTTAGTTCAAAAAACTCTCATTCCCTCCCACACTCACAGTGCATCACTCAAAAAACTCAGTCTCTCTCTCTCTCTCTCACTCTCAGTCCTCTTCAGCTCCGTCGCCGTTCCGTCGCACTCGATCTCTCTTCAGCTCCGTCGCCGTTCCGTCGCATTCATTCCCTCTCTTCAGCTCCGTCCTTGTCCGTCGCCGTCGGCCCTCCATCTCGCTTCGGTCTCTCACTTTCCGTCGCCGTCGCCGTCATAGAAACGTCGCCTTCGCCGTCAGCGTCTCCGTCTCCGTCGCCGTCGCCGTCCCAACAAACCGCAGGGTATCATTCTCATTTGATCTCTTCTTTTTGGGTTTTTATATCATTGTATGATTTTTGCTTATATGTTCTTTTATTTTTTTTATTTTTTATAGTGAGTTTCTGTCATTGCCCAGATATTGCTGGGTATGGGTATGGCAATTATAATAGATACGCTTGGAATTGAATAATTAAAGTAATATTATTTCTGGTCTAACAAAGATATGTTCAAAGCAAATCAATTTGATTGCATGTTAAGATCTAACATAGATTTGTTCAAAGTAAACGAATTTGACTGCATATTAATTTTGGAAGGCAATGCAAGAGGAAAAATATAGAAAATCTTCTTATAATTTAACTACAAGAACATATGCTTCACCGGGTTGCATCCAATCCCCTGAATCATTTTTAGTAGTGTTTGCCACCACTGGCCGAGGTGCATCTCTAGTGTTTGGATCCACCTCTAATTTGGTGTATTGTCCAAATGTTGAGAGTATCATATGATGATTGAATTATTAAACATATAAATTTATGGTTATAAGGGTTCATATATTAAGGATTAATAATTGCTCAATTTTGAGCAGTAATGCACATTTTTCAAAGAAGAAAATACATTTGTTTTAATAATTTATTAGCTTACATGCATAATTTCATTGTGGTTATTGTGTGTGCTTTTTGGAATATATGCGTATAGTTTGTCTGTAATATTTTTTAAATATAAATAAAAAAAATAAACATTAAATACATCTTAATCACTATCCTTATGACATTTGTTATATAACAAAATCATTAATTTATTAAACTATAATATGCTCCATAAGTTTTTTATTTTACATTTATTAAAATTTTAATGCAATCAGTGATCAAACAACTCTTTGAGACTATGAGGTCGTATGACATTGGGACTTCCACTCCAAATCAGCTCTGCGAATTGCTGGTAGGCTTTTTCGGAAGGATGAGGAGCATCAAAGAACACATAGTCACTAATGTTCCTACATAATTCGTACTTTGGGCCATCTGCTCTCTTTCCTCCGCAACTATAAATTCCATTATATGGACCAGTTCCACAGCATGCAATCTTCCCTTCTTTAAAACCTTCCCAACATAATTAAAACAAAGATGCTATTAGTCTATGGCAAAAATAAAAAGCAAAGTACAATTAAAAAAAAAAAAAATACATATCGTACTATTAAAATGGAAGTGACATACCATATTTTGAAGGATTATCTATTCTTTCACTAAGAAAAGTGTAGAAATCGGCTATTGAATATTTGAGTCCTTTCAGTTCACTCTCTAGCTTCTTAAGGGCTTTAGGAAGTGCTTTATTGTGTAGTTTCGTAATTGATGTTACTTCCTCCACGCATGGATTGGCTTTTTCTGGTGTCATTGCTTTCACAAGCGGGAAACAACCCAAAGGGGGCAGGTTTAAGATCACATGTTTTCTTCCTCCTTTCTTATATATTTCCTAACAAATCAAATTATAATTATGACCAATGAATTGAGTTATTAATGGGTTTTTGGATTTTTATTTTTATAAAATGTTTATTATTTCTGTGATTTGAATGCACAAGTTATGCTTACCAGTAAATAGGTAGCATTGATTGCTGGGATGACATGATTTCTTATTTATTGAATTGCTGTTTGAACCTAGGGTTTTTATCATGTGGCCTTTTCAATGAACTTTTAACTCTTCACCATCTTGTGTGAAGTTGCCATAATCACGATATATGTTCCTTCCTAGCAAATAAATTGCTCTGATAGTTTTTTCTTGTCATGACTAGCATCTAACTGGGTCTAACGTATTTGTAGAAATATAGGAGGCATTGAAAAGGCCTGAATAAAAACATCTCTTTAATCTTGGTTTTCTGTTAGGCATTGAACGAGAGGGCAGGGATTTTCTTTATACATATGTACATATGTAAAGAATCTATTGATAGATTTCTCATCATTTGGAAATTAAAAAATTACGTTATTAACTGCTCATACAAGTGTAAATGGACTTTGCCATTAATGCTCCTCTTTCCAATTAATCGTTTTAGTTCTCAAATCAGCATATTTCTTCATTTTTGGCAGTTCCACATATATCATGATGCTTTAACTTTCATTAAATGTCTTATTCCTTTTTTTATATTGTTTTATGGTCTTTTGGTTTGATGGTCTTTGTTTCACAACTAGTGACGCCATTCCTGCATTTATAGTCTCTTTCTTATTGAACATAATTTTTTTTTTTTTTCGTGTAATTGTTTTGGCTGCTTTGTGCTTTTTGTATGTAGTCTTTTTTTCAATAAAATTATTCTTATAAAAAAAAGGCTCTCCTAAATATTACAATATGAAATTCATCATATATATTAAAATGTCTGTCTAGAAATTTATTTTCCTTTCTTCCTTCTTTATATAAGCATAGAAATGATGTTCATCCATATATATACGTATTTGAGGTGCTAATTGCATTTTATACCTTGCAGGAATAGGCTTGAAAAGGCTTCACAACATAAGCTTTTAGAGAAGGTAGTTGCATAGTGATATTGCAGGTAATGATTCTACTATGTTGCTGCATTTCAAATCTTGGCTGCCATGTTTGCTTTGTTACCTTTGTTCATCTGCTTTACTATACATTGCTGTTATTGAAGATTTTTTATTTATTTATTTATTTATTTTTTGTCCTGGTATTTAAATTTTGCATTATATTGTCTTATTTTTAACATCTGGTTCTTCACTTCTTCTGCATAGTTTTCACATGAATCTACACAGGCAATGCTGCAATGTTGAAATGATTTTATGATTTCTTACATTATGTTTGGTAGGATGAAGTGTAGAAATGAGATTTTTCGTACCTAGTTGTGTTGGGGTGGTAGGGTAAAGGCTTTGTTCACCATTGTACCCTGGTTTGGATGTTTTGTTGTGAGTTCAGACAATCAATTTTAGAAAGTCTTTTAAGAACCCACCCCACAAACTCCTCCCCCCTTTTTAATTTTTTCAGATCTTTTATGTAGCACGTAACTGTAGGGTCCATTTGGTAGGAGGGAAAATAGTAAGGCCAACTATGTGGGTAGCCCAAATTAATCAACGCGGATATGATTTTCCTTCATTCTTTTTGTCACCTTTTGTAAAACTTCATTGTAGCCCAAATTAATTTTATGAGTAAAGAGGACCATCTGCTTGTTGTCAAAATAAACTGAATCATTTTCTTGTTCATCACTTTCCTTGCCAATTTAACATGTGATTATATTACTCTTGACTCCCTAAACTTCGTGCAGTATGGCTGCTGTTCCTGCTCAGCTCCCTGATGAGTTTGGTCCTGAGCCCACTGACGATTCAGTGTTAAGGTTTATAAAAACACATCGAGCGTGCGCTGTTTGGGAAGGCAAGGTAAAAATGAAAACCGACCACCTGCTGAATATTCTCTTCTTATCCTTTTACATTATGTTGATTTTTTTTTCTTCCCATTTCTGAAATTCTAAGTGTCAATGGTATTACTAGCTTTCAATGCATGGTCATGCGCATTAGTTGGGTTAAGTTAGATTGGTTGACTGTTAGTGTGGGTGTACATGAACAAAGCAATCCTAGGTTCATAAGAGTTATTTTTGTTTGAAGCAATGTGACCTGTGATAATTTTATTGTTGCTTGGCAAGAAGTTGTTCAGGTTGTGGTTGTTGCAGTAATTTTTATTGTTATTATTGAGAACGCTAGCCTTTGCCTCTAGTTTCTTTTACTTTCCTCTATTTAGGTTGTTTATTTTCCATATCATGTCAAACAGAGCTAAATTTTTTTAAAAAAAATGTGCTTGAGATTGGAAGCAATGGTACATGCATAAAATATGATCCTTAGGTTCCAAAAGCAAAACATAGAAGTTTATATTTAGGAATCCATTTGGAATTACAACTTGTCTAACAAACCTAGCTTAATGAATCATATTGAAGACAAGCTTTTGTCATAAATCAAATAAAATCCTTAAGGACCCTTTTCACTTGAGTTTCTTACTTGCATTAAAATACTTAGTTAAGTAAATTCAAGGGTTGGACAACAACAGAGCTTAAGGGAAAACAAACACAAATCAGCAACTATGACAACGAAATACAACCAAATTCCAAGATAGTTACTTAAAGCTTCTTAAATTAATGAAATAGCTTTAAGAAGCCTTTTGACTTTTCCTGGTTTAGAGGCAGCAATAGGCTGGTCGCATGGGAAGCCTTTCATTACTAGACAAATGTATAAAGTGCATTGCATCCTTTTATTTTGCTCCCGTTGTTGCTTTTTTTTTTGGTTTTTTTTTTTTTCTTTTTGGGGTTGATATTTTAAGGTCCCTTCATAATTGCTTTATTTTTGTTTTTTGGGATCAATAACTACAATCATTTTTGCATCTCATCACCATAATTCTATCATGTGCAGGATCCAGGGCCACTGAAATGCCGCGGTCGTAATGACGAGTTCCGAAAACGACGCCGGATAGTGGTGGATGATCGTATCGTCGACATTGTGAAGAGAGTTGGATTAGAGGGGCTGTATAGGACCCCAGGTAGAGAGATTGATCATAACCTGATCACGGCCTTCGTTGAGCGATGGCGGCCTGAAACCCACACCTTCCACCTGCCACATGGTGAGACAACGATCACATTACAAGATGTGGAGGTTCTTTTTGGGATTCCAATCGATGGTGAGGCAATTGTTGGAACAACTGACTTGACATGGAAAGATGAATGTCAGAGTCTGCTTGGAATTGCTACTAATGACACCACGCTTAAAGGACAAAGGATCCAAATAAAGAAGCTACTAGAAAAAATTGACGAAGGGTTGCCCGATGATGCAACAGAGGTGGTTGTGCATCAATATGCACGGTGTTATATCCTAGCACTCCTGGCAGACACAATTTTCGCCGACAAGTCTGGTGATAGGGTGCATACGATGTGGTTGCAGATGCTGAGGAACCTTCGGAATCCACCTCAGTACAGTTGGGGGAGCGCTTGCCTTGCATGGCTGTACAGAGAGTTATGCAAGGCAACCGACAGAGGTGCTAGTCAGATTGGTGGGGCCTTGTTGCTAGTTCAGTATTGGGCATAGGTCAGATTCCCTTTTTTGTGCCCAAGGATGGACCTCCCACCAGATGGTGCATATGGCCCACCATTTGCACCTTCTCCATTGTCTATTAAGTAAGTCTCTTCCTTGACCGATTCTCTCTATTGGAAATAAATCCATAATTTTAAACACATTGTTAGACATAGAAAATAAAATTTTAACCTTGACAACCACGGAGGTCATATGTTATGATTGATGTATAATATAAGTCTTATTAATTTTTAGCTCCACCTCTAATCATATGTATAGATAATCATTTATTAGTATAATCTTAGTGGTATGTACTGTTAAATTTACGATTGCCCATCACTTATTGTTGTTGATTACTTCATATTCTCAATTCCAAGTATTGACTCCCTCTTTCGCAATTGTAGGACTGTGTGGGTTGTGAACACCTTGAATAGCCCCGCCGAAATCTGTCTGGTCCGGTACCGTCAGCTTTTAGATTGTATGCATCCAAAGCAGGTACCAACATTGTGTTTATTCTATTGTTTATGACTATTGTTTATGATTATTGTATTTATAAATGTAAAAGAGCTCATAGATATGGAACATTGCATAATGTGCTGCCCTTTGATTTGACTATTTTAGGTGGTGTGGCAACCATATGAAGCTGAATTAGCCCACCTGCCTGCGTTTTGTGTCGCCGGAAGGGATGTATGGACGGCAAGGGTACCGCTTGTATGTTTCTGGCTAGTAGAGAAACATACACCGGACCGTGTTGTTCGTCAGTTCGGGATGGTACAAGAACCCCCCCCATATGTTGATACTGACGAAGCCCTTCATGCCATAGACCTGAGGGGGAAGGTGGAGGTGAATTGGAGGGACAGACATGATGGCCATATCCGAGTATGGAATACTCGAGCACGATCTCTATGTCTTGGAGCACGACTAGAGGGTGATATGTCGCCTGCTCATCCATACTTCGATTGGTACGATAGGGTGACTTGGAGGTTCGTCGACCACACTTCGGCTTCACTTATTATTATGGTAATTGCTTCGACCTTTCTTTTCAATTTTTGTTGCGTATCAGGAACTTCAGTATGATGTACTAATTGTATTTATTTACTTTCAGGTTGCCAGTCACAAGAAGTTGTTGAGACTTTATACAGTAGGCAGTCTTGAGTACAAGCATATTTCAGCTGTACTTAAGACAGTGGAACGCCTTCACCGTATAACTGCTCGACTTCCGTTGGAAGATATCGATGGGGCAAATCCAGAAGTGCCAGAAGATACTGGACGACCAAGCACGAGCTCAACTCGTGCCAGCCATAGCCATGGTCAGCGTGCTGCATCCCATCAGGTTGTCAGTAGGGCAGATCTCCCTCCACCCCCACGTGCATCTCCTGCCCCAGAGTTCCCTCCACCTCCACATGCATCTCCTTCCCTAGAGATCCCTCCACATACTGCTCATGCAGTTTCTGACCTAGATATCTCTCTACCCACTACTCCTGCATCTTTTCACCCCGAGATCCCTTCACACACCTCACATACATTTTTTGATCCTGCTCATTTTTCATTTACTCCACCATCCTTTGATCTCGGCCCTGATTTCAATCAAACCCCTCCTGTCATGCACACGCAATCCCCATCGTACAACATTGGTCATATAGACCATGTACCGCCCCATAGTCACTCCATGTCATTCATGCCCACTCCTAGACTGCATATAGATCCCATGAGTACGGGCACTCACATTTCATTTGCTACACCATCCTCCCCCGCAGTTGTTGGGAGTCAAGCAAAACAACCAGCTGTGCATGTTGAGAATGAGCAGGTTGTTGGGTTACAGTCACCCCCACAAGGTCGACCTAAACGTACAATGAAAGCACCTCCTTGTGGGACAGGTGGTCACAAAGCAGGACACAACGCTGGCCCCACGGTATGACAAATCATTTAATGTAATAAATATCGAGTAACTACTGTTATGGTTGGTATTGGAATTCATGTAATCCATTGTTTGGTTGTAACTTCATCTTTGCAGCAACGTGAGGAGCCTCACGAAGGAGATGCAGTACCCCCTCCCCCACATACCAGACACTATACGAGACAGCATAAGCGTAAAATGCATTAGGATTAGCATCCCATAGAGGTTCGCTCTCTCTCTCTCGCTCTCTGAAATCACTTTTTTTTTATTTATTTAATTCTTTTAATGCTTTCAAAACATTCCTAATTATTTGATGTGGGTTTATCAAGAAACAAAGGAGGACACTCGAGAATTGGAGTTTCTGACCCTAAGTGATGATCAGCACTTAGCTTAGAAAACACCTCACTCTTTCTAGAGAGGAGTGAACATGATGAGAGTTCAGAGAATTTAACATCTACAAAGTATATTGATCCATCACGAGTTGAGGACTCTTCAAATCTCCAAGACCTAGCTGTGCTGGAGGTTGAGTTGACTGTAAGTGAACCTTCTGCTCTTACTGTATCTTTGCATTCTTGTTGGCCTTTTGCCAATGGTGATTGGTACAGTTTTTGTGTCAATCATAAACTCCTCGTGTATGCACTCCATCTGTGTTCAGTGTGAAATGCTCCTGTCTATCATCATTAATTGTCTGATATTTAACTAGTTAACACTTGTGACATGGTATGACCTGATTAGACATGGTGTGACTTGGGTGGGGTAGTGTGAGTTGTGAGGGTGGTTTTGATAGTTGTGGAAAAAAATGCCCACACCTTATATGGAGGAAGTGGGGAATATTTGGCTAAACAAAAACGGGAAGGCTGCTATCCTTATATATGAATTCTCAATTTACATGCTGGATTGGCTACATTAATTCTTACATCTAAATTTTGGATGGAGTGAGTGTACTGCTCTCCAACCCCCCACCTCCAATCCTTTTGTTTTACTTGTTGTTGGCTAGCAAGGTATTATCGGCCAATTGACTATAATTGGAGCCTATCTTTAGCTAAACTAGAGCTTTCAATCTTTTTTGCAACTCAAGTTTGCATCCTTTCCTGCCATTGTCCTTTCGGTGCTGCAATTCAGATCATTTGTGTCCATTGGTGCAGCCATTGGACAACAACAAATCTTGCACTTGATCATGGCAGCTTGCCCTGAATTAATGCAAGCCATAAGCCTGTAACCACCAAGAATTAAGCAAGCATCTTATTTTGCCATATGCCCTTCTGATCAGTTTGTGCCTGTCTGACTATCATGATCTGATAGGTACAGGAACATGCCAATTTTGCTGTGTTTGAAGTATTTAGGATTCTAGAAAGAAAAAAAATGATAAAAACTTAGGATTCTTTTTGACAATAATCTGAACTTTTTGAATATATTTATATTGTAGCCAAAGAAAGAAAATGGATCATACTAGATTTAATATAGTACTATATTTGCATGTTTTTAATATAGTAAACTAGTCTGCATCGCACTATATTTGTTGAGCTAATGTCTACCATCCTTTTGTGCCTTTTCAGTTCTCTATGTTGACCTCTTCATTTCTTGTCTGCTTCCTATCTTGAGGGGGATGGTGGACAAATTGTTCTAGTAGGCATTAGACTTTGACAGTTAAAAGGTTGAAAGCTTCGGATAATCTTATGGTATAAGCCATCGAAGTCCCAATTTTATGCTACTGACCTGATCTGAGTTTTTTGGGACTTGGGAAAACTGAAAAGATTGCATAGGTTCAAAGATAATTGCTAGTGTATTTTTGCATGACTCAGATGCAGGATAGTAGCTTTTCTGGGAATGACTTTGCCTTTGTGATGATTCCTTTGACATTGACTTGATTTTTCAGAGAGGATCTGTCCTTGAGTGCTCTAACTGCTGCTGTTTCTATTTCAGTGGTCCTCCTACGGAGTGTTTTGTCTACCATGCTCGAGCCACAGAAGCCCGACTGCCATCCTCTGTAAGTGTTTCATTATTCATTTGCTGTTTTATTTTCTGACTTTTCTTTCCTTTTTTCTGCTAATGTTAAAATCTCCTTAAATTGTTGTTATCCTGAAGAATGGAACCCATTAATGTGTGACTTTTGTGCGTGTGTGTGCCCGCATGCATGCAAAATGAATGTGTGCTTTAAATATTTGAGGAAAAATTCTCAATTAACAAGACTTTGTTGGTTTTTGGGTGATGCAAATGATAAGAAAGAAATTGAAAATCTTGTAAATAATTTAAGAGTTGACATGGGACTTCTTGTTCCAAGCTCTCAACTTGTGGCCTAACTGAAATTGGAGCTGGATACCAATTCATCTAAAAAAAATGTACAGTTTGTGTGGGTGTTCTAGATATCTTTTCTTACAATCTGATAGTTATATTGTAGGATTAAGTAGAACTTCTAGAATAACATTCTATTTAATCTTGGAACAGTCATCTGCTAAGAACATATTTTATAAACTAGAACATGTAAAGGTTAAATTTCTTCTTGCATTTTTTGAATGGACAAATAGTTATATGATTGATTTTGTAATGTGCAAGCATGTCCAAACCATTTTTATTTGCTGCTCGGACGTGATTGTGTTGTCCTTATGTATGCTGCAACACCAATTTTTGGATATTCATGTTTCTCTGTATTTTTCTAGGATCATGGGGAAGGAAGAAAGGTTATGTGTGTTGAGCTGGTGGCTAATCGCTTCTTACGCAAGGTGATTGTTTTACGTTTTATCATGTCAAGAAATATATGTGGTAAAGTGCATACATTGAGAAAATAGGTATTGCAAAGATGACAACATGAAATTAATTTCTTTGGATGTGGAAACTAAGGGCCTGATTGGAACAGAAAACTGTTTTTGAGAAGGAGAATACAAAACTGATTCCTATTATTTTTTAAATAAAAAATGTGTTCGATAAAGAAATAGTTCAAAAACAGTTTTAAAAAATTAAACAGAATTTGGGTTTGGGTAATAAAAAAAACTGTTGGAAAGTGTTTAAAACAACAAAACTAACAAGAGTGGTTAGTGCCATGCATACATTTATCTTTGTATTTCCATTCTTAAAACCATCAACCTGCATTTTCGGGTTATCTTGCTGATGCTCTAGGGTCTTGTTGCCACTAATTTGGTGGCTAACCATAATTGAAACATAAACTATAAAGAAGTGCATTATATCGTTTTTTTAATTTTTATTTTATATGAGCTTCTTTCTCTTGCCAGGGAAGCTGGATTTCACATTCTCATTACCAGCTAACAGCTGTTAGTGTCTGATGAGAAGTACTTTCGGCGTGTGAAATGGCAATACATGGTGTTAGATGAAGCCCAGGCAATCAAAAGTTCGAACAGGTTCTAACTTATTTCTTTGTGGTTGTAGTGGCTTTATTCTTTTGAGATGTTTTTATTCTTTGGTCTTTGTTGCTATCATTTTATTTCTTGCGTCCCACTAAAGAGTCAACCGTGGGGAGTTATCTTATTTTGTGTGTATGTAATAAAATGGACATATAGTGGGAAGAGAGTAATACCATTAAAAAAAAGGGTCATACCTAGTACCTATAAAAAAAAAGGGCGTCATACCTAATGCACAAGACTCCCACTTTTGCGGGTTTGGGAGAGGTGATTGGCAGGCAATCTTACCTCCAAAATTTTCTTTTTGGAGACTAACTTCTAGATTCGATCTTGCAACTTGTCAATTTTGGTTGAAGGCACTTGCCATCGCATCAAAGCCTGACATCTAGAGTAGTACCATAAAAAAATTGAAACAAACCCAAGAATCTACTGAAATCATTTATTTATTCAGCATTCATTTATTAAATATGTAGTCACATAAAGAACAAGTTTTCTCATCCATCTGATCTTTCCTTTCCTTTTTTGAACTCTGCTTTTATTTCTTTTAATAAATTGATACCTGTTGTTACTTTAGTTTTCATTTCATATCCATTCTGTTCTTTTTATTTCAATGTGCTTTTTTTATCATCATCATTCTTGTTGATGTTGATATTATTATTAGAATTATTTTGTTAAGAGAAATTAAGATTCAATATAAAACGTCATCCAGATAAATTGTATCTTTTTAGTATTGCAGTATCGACATGTCTACAGTATCACATAAGAATTCAGTTTTAGCCATTACAGCCCTCCTAAAGTTTCATGAATCATCTTTCTGGTGAATAGTTTATGTTTCTAATCCTTTATATTCTCATCATTAATTCATTGGATATTTGACTCGGCAGTATAAGATGGAAGACACTGCTTAGCTTCAATTGTCGGAACCGATTGCTGCTGACTGGTACACCTATCCAGAATAATATGGCAGAGCTGTGGGCCCTTTTGCATTTTATTATGCCAACCTTATTTGACAGCCATGAACAATTTAATGAGTGGTTTTCAAAAGGGTAAGCATTTTTTCTTTGGTTGGTTCATCTTTTCGGTGAGTGTAGCCTGCAGTCTACAGAATTATAATATTTTCCTATCAATGATCTTTTACTGCATTCTATCAGAATCGAGAACCATGCAGAGCACGGGGGTACTTTGAACGAGCACCAGCTTAACAGATTGGTGAGTTTGCCTTTTTCAGTATTGTCATTGTGAGAGTGAGCAATAAAGTTTTTTTGTCTACTTGCTGCCACGTACCATCCTTAACATATATGTATGCTATTTAAAATAACTACAATAATTCTCAGTTTCTTTTTAGATCATGATCTCTTCTGCCTTCACTTTTGACCTTTGATATTAATATAACTATATCTTTCTAACTTGTATTTTGGTTGCCTTTTTTCTTACAGCATTCAATTCTTAAGCCTTTTATGCTGCGAAGAGTTAAAACAGATGTAATTTCTGAGCTGACCAGGAAAACTGAGGTTACAGTGCATTGCAAGTTGAGTTCTCGCCAGCAAGCTTTTTATCAGGCTATTAAGAACAAGATATCTCTTGCCGAGTTGTTTGAGGGCAATCGTGGGCATCTTAATGAGAAGAAAATACTAAATTTAATGAATATTGTCATTCAGCTGAGAAAGGTATATTGTCAATTCTATTGGCATTCTGTTTGGTTCCCCTTCTTCATTTAAAAAGTATAACTTATCAACTCTGTGGGGGCAAGAAGTTGTGGAGTTTCATGCATTTTGTCTGTCATGTGGAATATTTCTTTTTACTAGTTGTCCATGACATGTGTTCCAATGGTGCAATGGTAGGTGTGTAATCATCCAGAGTTGTTTGAAAGGAATGAGGGAAGAACATACCTCCACTTTGGGGAGATCCCAAATTCTCTTCTGCCCCCTCCCTATGGGGAGTTGGAGGACGTGCACTATGCAGGAGGTCACAATCCTATAACATACAAGGTACGTTCTTAAAGCTTTTTCTGCCTTACATTAATGTTTTTGTTTGTTATATATACTACCAAAACATTAAGGTTCACTGTCATGAAAATGCCAACCTTACTAAATACTCAATTCTTAGGTTTCTCTTATAGCTTTAAAAGTGAGGAAAGTTGCTTTGCTTCTTCTTCTTCTTCTTTATTTATTTATTTATTTATTTTTAATAAAATAAGTGAATACTTCATGCATTTGCACTTGCTTTATGTGTTTGGCTATAGACATGACACATGTACAAAAAAAATTAAAAAATTAAAATTAATGATTCTTTTTTGTTGATAAGGGCAGATTGTTCTGTATTTTTTTTGAGTTAGGCCAGCAGGCTAATATTTTTTTCTAGGAGGTCATTTGGTGAGCTCAAATATTTTTTTGTGGGGGAATGGGGGGGGGGGGGGAGAGGGGTGGGCAATTCAATTTTTTCGCATCCCAGCCTTTGGCAGGCCTCTATATATGTGCGTGTGTGTGTGTTGTAAATGGGAATTCAAATTTTGGTGGGCACCATAGCCACCCAAGGGATATTTTGACTCTTCCAATGTGATGAGAATGCACGCTCCAGCTTCATTCTCTGCTTTAGTTTATGAGAATAAGGAACTTGAGCTCTTTATAGTTTATGTTTCTCTTGCTTTGTTCTTGCTAACTTGCTGCTTGCCCTTATCAGTTATCTGTTAATATATATATTTTTTCTTCCAGTGACAGATTGTATAAGTCAAGTTTTAGGACTTCATATTCTGGGTTGGTTGGGCCGGCTTGCTTTCCCTCCTCCTCGATGTTTATTAGTTCTTCCACCTCGGCCTCTCTCTTATGGTAAATACAGATTACATTCCATTTGTTTGGTTTTTTTTCCCTCTTTCATCTTTGGTTGTGACTCTGATTCATATTTTTGGCAGGTGTTTTCCCTAATTTTGATTCCATATTTGTTCCTCGAGATAAAGATGTGTCTAATTGTGAAGGCTCTGCTGACCTGCATCATAGTCCTTCAATTGTTGAATTTGATGAGACGTCATCACAAATATCTTGTCGTGACGCTCAGTCTTCGAGTGAATTGTCAATCCCCAAGAGTCCTCCTGCTTTGCTAAAAGGTAGCGTAACAACTTTAAACGTGGATGTGCTTGAGCAGACAGTGTTGCATGTTCAAAATCAGCTTCTTACCCGTCTTGAATCAATGAATCCGCTTCAACACGAGTCCATGACACAGGTGGTGGAATCTACTTTTATCGTTTTGGATCGTCTATTAGTTAATTATACACCTTTTCAAGAGCGTGTGAAGGAGTTCATTGCCTGTGCATCATCAGACAATGGACAATTAGCTATGAGTGTTCTATTCCATATCTTTATTTTAAATTTGTTCTGGTATTGATGAAACATTCACAAACTCACAAGAAGTTTATTGTAGGAAATACAAAGTTGGTAATCTCTTGTTATCAAACACTTGCTGAGAGTAATAATGGAAATGTCTTTTCCCAATTCTTTTGCACATTGACCACAAACATGTAGAAAAACTCACTGAAGCTCTGTTGTTTGCGAGTCTATAGTTATAACTATTGTAATTATCACTGTCACAATGAAACTTAGTATGTGAAATTCATCATGTACATGTGTGTAAAAGACATTTGTCAAAATATAATAAATATTCTGATCTATCTGCTCAAAATTACTGCAACATTTTGCAGGGTGAAATTCATCATGTTGTAAATCCAGATCCATACCATGGAGTTTTTGGTTCCGATGCCAATCGTTATGCCAAAGATTTGCAAGATCACATTGATTTTGGTACTTCAGGAAAAGTTGCAGGATTTATAGCTGAAACAATTCAGGTTATCTTCTTTTCTTTTCTTTTTTCTTCATTTTTTTCTTTTTTGGCATCTATAGTAAGGTCTGAAATTGTTGGTGTTACAACCACCTATTTAAGGACACTGAAAATTTTCTAATTGGTTGTACTTTTCACTTACTGTAGGGAGCTGGAGGAGCAGTTGAATTGGCGCCTGGATACTTGAAACTGGTTTATGACATTGTACGCAAGGCTGGTGGTGTCTGCATTGTAGATGAAGTGCAAACTGGCTTTGGTCGAACAGGAAGCAATTACTGGGGCTTTGAAACACAGGGCGTCATTCCTGATATATTTACTATGGCAAAGGTCATTACCCATAATCTATTTTAGGAAGACATGTAAATCATGTTAGTGTTGCAAGTGTCAATAGCTTTTTTCTTTAAATAACTTACAATTTCAGTTAATCAGTTTTTGTTTTATAATCTTATGCAACCATTCCATTGAATCTCACAATTAATATCTATCAGGGTATTGGCAATGGTTTACCATTGGGAGCAGTTGTGACAACCCCAGAGATTGCGAGTGTATTGGCCCAGAAAATTCAATTTAATACTTTTGGAGGAAACCCTGTATGTTCGGCTGGGGGGCTAGCAGTGCTGAGAGTTATTGACCAGGAGAAGCGTCAAGCTCATTGCGCTGATGTTGGTTCTCACTTGCTCAAGCGTTTGAGAGCTCTTCAGCAAACACATGAAAGTAATTACTCTTGAATTTAACATTTGTAAAAAAATCATCACACTTTTGTCTGTATACGGGTATCTATTGTAATTTAATAGATAATATTGGCCTTGCCCTTTTAGAGCACTTCCTCTAAGTCTCCAAATTACATTGAAATGTGAATCCTATGAACCAATTGTTAGGTTTCTATGCACTAGTGGAATTTCTTTCCTTAGTATTAAAAACCCATATACGTAATATAGTATTCCCATTAATCACTAATTCCCATTAATCAATGAATGCAAACCTTAAGAAGGTCACTGTTAATTTAATATTTGCCTTCATGCATCATGCTAATGAAAATTGTATGAGGATTTTAGTCTTCAGGCAGGAGCTTGCATTTAAACTTAAACAGAGTTTTATCAAGTTTTACTTGATGTCATGGCCCTCAGTCGGTACTTCCCTGTATCTGTTAGAATCAGTTTTTCGCAGTAGCCAATGTGTTATCTATATGGGTTTCCTCTCCAATTCAATATCGTTAAACTTGTTTTTTATGTGTTATTTGTACACTTATTTCCTCTCCAACTTTGTATTTCCTACAATAAACTTCTTGTGATATTGTGAATCTTTCATCAATACCAGAACAAATTTAAAATAAAGATATGGAATAGAACACTCATAGCTAATTGTCCATTGTTCAATTTAAAATAAAAGTCATCTATTTCACCTTTTCTGTTCCATTGATGCTTCTATCAATCACAAATTGTTAGAATTTATTTTTTCCTTATAAAATAACCAATGTTTAAAATGGGGAAAAAAAATCAGACAAATGGGAGGTTGTAATTGATATATTTGATAGACAATAATCTGTTCACTAGATAAATGCATAGTCGGGTTTGCATGGATGTTGAGGTGGGAAATTTCCTACGAGTGTCGTTAGAAATAAGTGTTTCCTTGGGGTGTTTATTGTTTCTCTCTTTTTGGTTGTTTTTTGATGAATGAGCATTATTGCACTGATGGTACTGACCAAGCTTCAATTGGAAGTTGTAGCATCAATGCTCAAAGCACGAATAATTAAAGGGCTGATGGTGGATTGACAATATATATTACTGCTTGAAGGGGAAGGGAAGGATGTGCATGTGTCTATAGCATTCAGGAAAAATCATAGTTAAGAATTGTGAACATTGGGTTCAATAAAGGCTTTTTATGTTTTTTTTTTTGGGAACAAAAGAACCCTTACAAGTAATATTCTCCCCTAAAAAATAAAATAAATTTTTATTTTTATTTTTTTACCTAAATAATGAGGCTATTGCATTTACGTGGAGCTCTCTTGCCATTTCTCTTTTTGGTCTTCTATAATTAACTATAATAGGAGGAAAAAAACAACCTTAAAAACAACCTTAACCGTCCAAGTCACACATCACTCTGACAAAATTTGTTCCTGGCCTGGATATATATGTACTGTTTAAAGTTCATTTCAGTAAGTTAATTCAATCATCACAATTAAACTAGTGAGTAGTAAGCAATATAAACTACAAAATTGTGGGGATTTAAAATTGAAAGACAAAATTAAACAGTCATAATATCACAATCTAGAAACAGGTACATTAGATATAAAATACTTCGATTACAAGTTCATTCAATGACAAACAAAATAATAATTGTGTGGATACAACCCAGTAGTAAGTTCAAATACATAATAAAGAGAACCCCAATTGACATCTACAATGCCATTCCAAACTCGAGTATTTGCATGCCTAGCAAAAATTCAAATATTGTTGTTAGATACCAAAACCCAAAACATACGTACTAATCTATGCAACTTGGCTAATTGATACAATCATGGCATTTTATATAAAAGCATCACTTACCTAGTTTGGATTATTACTGCTTGTCGAAGCCCCACGGGAAAGCGGACATCTTCTACGGTTATGCCCATGTTGATGACACAGTCCACAGCTCTGCTTTTGCTGAATCTCCCTCAAGTCAGAATCTGGCCTCCGGCTTCCCGGTTCTCGCCGGACCCCATCCATCTCATTTCGTATCCTAGACGCCACAGGTCGACCTTTGCCCCGCAACAGTTTTGGGTCAGGCACCCACTTTGGACCATCCACATCCCTCCACAATGAATCTGACTTTGGCACCACAAATGCATGTGAGTAGGTGTGAATGGCGTTCACCAAACTATAACATGGGTCAATATATGCAGTCGCATCTTGCCCCAAGTACTGAAGAGCTTTAATTGCATGTGAACAAGGGATCTTTCTAATTTGCCACTTTCCACAACCACATGTTCTGGCCTTTACATTTACTTCATAACTATGGTGTCCCCCTCCAGAGCTATAGATGTTGTATGAAGTAATTACTTGATATATACCATTCTGATTATTAAACGGATTTATTTGGTGTGAAATTGATTTTTGTAGGTTGTGTCCATAGATTTTTAAGGCATATTTAGTCCATACCTTGTCCTTTGAGAGCTCATGAGTAATTTCTTTGTGTCGATCATGGAAATACGCAACAAGTTTGCAATGAGTGAATTCAACCATTGCAGCAATGGGTAGGCCACGGGCACCTTTGAGTACTCCATTGAAGCACTCCGAGACATTGGTTGTCATAGCCCCATAACGGTATCCACCATCATGTAGTTGGGTCCACTTGTCTAGATCCTCATTCATTAGATATGTGTATGGCATGATGGATGAGTCGGGTTCACTTTCCTGCCGCTCGGTTCTCCGTTTCTTCCTAAGGGCCTCGATCTCAGCTTCCTTGATAGGTTGCATGTACAGCTCAAATTTTGATTCCTTAGTAGCATACCCCGCTTTCAAGGCTAATGACTTTAAAGTGGCGTCCTGAAAATGCGTGTTGAAGTTGCTAGCAACATGTCGAAGGCAATATCTGTGAACTACTCGTTGTCGTCCATCATCATGTCTAGGCCAGTTTGCAATTGCACTTTGAATACCCTTATGTCGGTCAGAAATTATACAGATGTCCTTATCTGCTATCACATCCCCCAGTGCATTCCTGAGGCGTTCTAAAAACCACCCCCAACTAGACCCTGACTCTTTGTCCACAACAGCAAAGGCAAGAGGCAAAACCTTGTTGTTGGCATCGGTGGCCATTGCAATCAACAACACCCCTCGATATTTACCATACAAATGGGTCCCATCAATACTGATCACTGGCTTACAATGTCTGAATCCTGCAATGCATGGAGCGAAAGCCCAAAATATATAGCGCAATATTGTATCACCGAACTCGTCCTTGGGTATGGTGTGAAACCAGAAACGGGTGCCAGGTTCTTGATCCCAGTATGCAAATAATAACTTTTTCAACCTTTCGTAAGACTCTTCCCAATCCCCAAATATCTTTGCAATACCTCGTTGTTTCGCATCCCATATCTTATAGTAAGAAAGAATATGCCCATAATACTTCCCTTTAATGAAATGTCTGAGGTGATAAATTGTTGCCGTGTGTTTCTCTTTCAACAATGGAACAAATTCTTCTGCTAGAAAATTACAATCCATCATTCTACCATCAAGGGCCGTGGCAAGGGGCATACAACTATGAGGACCCCTATAAGATGTGACCATCCATAGTCCGAGTTCAGGCTTCACAACTGCCCCAACGTACCACATGCATGATTCATCGCTGCATTTCACAGACAGTCTACTTGTGGTCGACCTACTAGTCACAAAGTTTCTGTTATGCTTTGCGGCGTAAATTGTTAATGCACGTCTCACCGCATCTTTATTAGCAAAAATCAACCCTTTCGCAAAATTCATGTCTGCATTCCAAGAACCAAATGATTGCTGAACAACTTCAGGATCAACCATATTTTCCCAAGTATTTTCATAAAATGATGAGGCAGGAGGTTCATAAACGAGGGCCGTATTTGTAACATGCTGAACTCTAGCATTAGCGTCCTCATCATCTTCATCACATTCAGCCATATCATCAACATGAGGAATGTGAGTAATTTCATGGTCATCAAGACCCCTGTCAAAGTCACCATCGTCAATCCTCTCTTCATACTCATCTCTATCCTCACAATCTTCCCTAGAACAGTCTTCGTCTTCATCTTCATCTTCAACTACTGGAACTGTAGAGGATTCACCTCGATGTGTACAAAATTGATCTTCATATCTATTTCCAGGTTCACTCTCAATTGTTACTGGTGTCTCTTGAAAAGGGGGTGTATAGCCTCCCAATGTGGTGCATTGATCATCTAGGACTGCAAACTGTAGAGATGTAGTTGTTTGTACAATTTCGTCTTCTACGCCGACTTCTGCACGAGGCTCCAAAGTGACATATAACTCAAAATCTGCTGCTTGTTTCCATTTGTCCATCTTACTAAACATGAATTTCACATGTTTGTCCTCTGTTATCGCCATATATCTGTAATTAATGCATTGATTGAGGACTTCATATGGAGAACGGAAAGTAATATGTATGTCATGCAAAGCAGGGTTCACTTGCAACTCTTCCATAATTTTTACTTTCAGCTCATTCAGGGTCTTTAGCTTACGGCGTATCATCATATAGTAGCACTGGATACCCGGACCTTGAAATGAGGCTCCATCATAAGGGTTGGCATTGCTAAGGGGTCCACCGTAGTATATATTTATATAGATCATTGTCAACCTATAGATCATCAAGTGCAATTGTGTTAGTGACAAATTTATAACGCTCAATCAACATCAATCACAAAACTTTGCGTATGAAATGCCAACAATACTAACCTCAACCAAATTTGCATATACTCACCTTTAGTAATCTTACAAAAATAGTCATTACCAATTTCATATTCTTTAAAAATTCTAAATCATTCTAGGGGCATGACTTTCAAAACCCATTCAAATAAGTTATGATGAACAAAAATATTATATACCAACCAGTTATCCATTGAAATCTCTGTTACAAATCTTAAACAAATATATCTTGAAATAATTTATGGTAAAAAGACTACTATCTTAGGTATCAAACTCATAATGTTATGATATATCCATGAGAAAGACCTAAAAGTACTAAATATTCCTAACAATTGATCACAATATTTAGTACTAAATATTCCCAATAATTAATCACAATATTAATTTTTTTTTTTAACTTAGCATATTATCACAATATTTACACTAACAAACAAAACAAATATTCCCATATGTTGTAATAACATAATAATCACAATATTTGGTACTAAATATTCCCAATAATCACAATATTTGTAGTTATTTTCTAAAAAAACCCTAATGACTCCATTCTTTTTGCCAATATCTAATCCCCTAAAATCCTAAAGGGCTATGGAAATGGACAGCGTTTGCTCTCTTTCTATTTTTAAAGTCTGCTCCTTTTTTCCTAACTTGGAATGTTACAAATGGTAATAACACCAAATATTTGTAAATTTTTCACAAACTATACGTGCTCGTGCTGCACCATCCTTACACATTCATTCATGGTCATGGTCATGACCATTTCATGTTACAATTTTACTGTTGCAACTTCCTTAAAAAAAATAAAAAATAATTGGATTTATAAGATTTTGAGCTTCGAACCTTTAGCCAAAAAAGTTTTATATATTCTCTTAAATGAAAAAATAAAAATAAAAAGGAAAAAATTGCATATCTAGAGTACTCAAATTTTCACATAATAATCACAATATTTGGTACTAAATATTCCCAATAATCACAATATTAACTTTCTTAAAAAAAAACTTAGCAAATAATTTAATCACAATATTCACACTAACAAAAAAAAAAAAAAAAAAAAATTCCCCAATATGTTGTAATTTAATCAAAATATTTACACTAACAAAAAAAAATTCCCCAATATGTTGTAATTTAATCACAATTATTTACTAAATATTCCCAACAATTAATCATTAAATTACTACTCATTATAGATATTTTTTCTTAAGTAGATTTATGATCTTATATAAATGTGTTATAACATTAATTTAAAAAAAAAAATAGCAAATAATCACAATATACTAACAAATAAATTAATCACACTATTTACACTAACAAATAAGAAAAACAAAACATTTCCTAATATGTTCTAAATTTTTCTTTAAAAAAAACCTAGCAAATAATCACAATATACTAACAAATAAATTGATCACAATATTTACACTAACAAATAAGAAAAAACAAAACTTTTCCTAATATGTTCTAAATTTTTCTTTAAAAAAAATCTAGCAAAATAATCACAACATTGTAAAAATATTACCTGAGAATGTTGTGTGATGAGTGTTCTGTGAGTGAGTTGAATATAGAGACTGTGAGTTGAAAGAGTGTTCAAGAGAACTTATATTCACAATACAGAGAGAGCATATAGAGACTGAGTTGAAAGAGTTGAAAGAGAACTTATATTCACAATACAGAGAGAGCATATAGAGACTGAGTTGAAAGAGTTGAAAGAGTGTTTAAGATAACTTATATTCACAATACAGAGAGAGCATATAGAGACTGAGTTGAAACAGTTGAGAGAGCATATAGAGACTGAGTTTCTGATATTCACAATACAACTTATTCCCACGGCAAGAGAGAACTTATTGGAGCTGGGACCCACAGACACATGGAGGGCTGGGGACTGAAGCTGCTGTGGGGGAACTGTGATGCCCACGTGAAAGCTGCTGTGGGATGGGAGTGTTGCTGTTTGATGGAACTGATGCTGGTTTATAAAAGGAAATCGAGTCCAAAGGACTTGGTTCCTAAGCCTGAAAAACGAGTTCGTTAAACTCGACTTCTAAGGCTGGAAATCGAGTCCAATGGACTCGGTTTCCAGGCTTTGAAACCGAGTGCAAGGGACTCGGTTTCCATGCTTTAAAACCGAGTCCTTTGGACTCGTTTTCCAGCCTTAGAAGTCGAGTTCTTTTAACTCGATTTCTAGCAATAATAAACTAATAAACCCAGGAAATCGTGGATACTGAACTCGAGTTGCTATATTCCAAATTAGTTTCAAACGTTTCCTAACTAATGAAATAGTTTCGGTTTCAAGGTTATTTTCTAAAAAATCCCTTATATGTCAATTTAAACCTTAATGTAGTTAATGGTGATATTAAAATATTATTTTTTATATTACATGTATGCCATGTGAGCTAATTAAAAAAATATTTTTTTAAATTAAAAAATAATAGTTCCTAACCCGAAAGTTCCTTTTTATTTCTATAAAAATAAAAAAAATAAAAAACTATTTTTAATAGTCCATAGTCAAAATAAATGGCTCTTCAAAATAAAAGATGATTTTCTGGAGTTTGTATTAATTAATAATGATATGATATTCATAAATAAAAAAAAATTAAAAAAACCATATATAAAATAAATAAACAATCAAACTTTGATGTATATTCTCAAATTGAAACATACTGTCAATCACAATGCATTTAAAATTAAACACAACTATTAAATTATTTTACAAAACATTAGATTATGAAATTAGTTTTCAAGATTATAAATTTCTTATATGCTTTTATTCTTTGTCACAAATTAGCTATCCAACAGGGCATTTGTAATATATTGTTTTTTTTTTTTTATACTTTGAGACGTTGATATTATGTAGAAGTGAAACTTGTGTGTTTGTTTTAAGTAGTTTTCAAAGGGTAGACTAGACTTCTTTGTATTTGTGCTATTTTATTTTGATAAGCAATGTTAGGATTTTTAAAATTACTAAATATCAATATGTTAAGTTGAGCTCTTTCTTAATATGGGTTATGAATTTAAAGAAATACATTTCACACTAAATAATTTACTACATGACTTATTAAATGGTAAAAACACGTTTTAAAAAAGAATCATGTGAAAAATACGGGTCGACCTTACCCAACCTGATTGACCGCCCCGCCTTGCCTGTTTTGCCACATCTAACTACACTGCCATCAACAGCTTTGAAGCAAAAATACTTAGTAACATCTGTAATCTGTATGAATAATGACACGAACAAGAGTGCCATTTGCCATCATAAACTAGCCAAATGAAAATTAGTCAATATATTAGAAGAATTGAAAGTTGAAACAGAGAAGAATTATGGCCACTGGTGGTGTACTAAACAATATGAGAGAAAGAAAAGACAAAAGAAAGTGGACACACAATTTAGGTATTATGTCCACGTTATTATTCCTACTAGAGCCCAAATGTGCTTGAGGTTTATCATTTCCTATTAACCTCTTCCAGAGCTTGAAATAAAAATAATTAAAGGAGTGAAGATATAGATGGATTTTAACAAATAAAGAAGCTACACACAATTGCAGACTTCAACAAATCTCAAATGACAGCAGAAATAGGAACTGAACAACATATACTCATGCCTATCCATGTGCAGGACCTGATTCACAAGTTATGAAAATCAATCACTGCAGTGCATATGACAAAATTATATTTGCAACTGCTTTAAACCAACAGTGGAAAATATATAATCTCTACAACCAAAATCCAAAGGGAAAACCATACATTAACGTACAAGATAGCTAGAGAGGTTTATAGAAGTACGAAATATGAAGTAACTTAAATATCATATGTACATTGCATAGGACATTTTGCATGACCCAAAAAATTTTAAAGAAAAAAAAAAAAAAAAAAAAAAAAAAAAAAAAAAACCCTCTCTTTTTCAAAGGTTTCTAATGTGCAACTCTATAGGTGCAGTGCAGTGCAATGAAATTGTTAGCATGGAGGGATAAGAAATATTCAGGATTAAGATTGCCACCCTTCTCCTCTACTCATCTATGATGAAAAGGAACTGTGGAATTGACAAACACATCTCATACACAACCTCTAGACTTCCTAGCTAGTCCTACTTTTTTTTTTCTTCTTCATTTCAAAGAAGTATTAAGTAACATCCTGGATAGCCAACTTTGATGCAAGTTATTGAGTTGACAACCTCAGCACTAGTGTCTTCCAAGTTCCAACTGACACAGCCTCCATCTGAAGGACCACCTCCAATAAACTTGTTTTCAAGATCCACTTCAAGAGCTTCAATGGATTGATCTTCTATCGAGCCTGAATTTCTCAATGATAATGGGCTGGTGGGCTTTGGCCCGTTTTAAATGTTATACAGCAAAAAAATAAAACACCCCCTAGCAAACCTCTTTGCCTTGATTGCCATCAGTTTGGCGACGTTGAACTCATAAAGAAAGAAAGAATGAAACGAGGGCAAAGTTTGTGTCCTTATTCAGATGGAAATGGAACAAAGTCACAAACTATGATGATTCCCACTAGGTTCACTTCACCAAGAAGTATGCATTATGATAACACAAGTCCTCAGTTGCCTACATAATGGCTTTTACAAGTTTATCTTTCAAACGCAAAAAAAAAGGGTAACTCAAAATCCAAATGAAGGCATGGAGGGATGACATTGAAGTGATGGCAGTAAGAAATTAAAAAAAAAAAAAAAAAATTCCTCTTGCATTTGGTTGAAAAATATTTCCTATACCGCATATGGATAATGATATCCAATTAATTCAACACAGAATTATTTCCTTTTTCTTTCTTTGTGCAAATTTAATGGATATTTCAAATAAATTAGCAAAGCACAATAACAAATATAAATAAAAAATTAAGCAACAATCCATAATTAAGACACCAAATTTTTACGTGGAAAACCCTTCAATGAGAAGGAAAAAACCACGGGACCTAGTCCAGTAAAATCTTCCACTATAGAATATGAGTTTACAACAATCTTCTCTAAAACAAACGCTATCAGCTAAAAAGACAACAAAAACATGTCATTCTTGGATTACAACAAATATTCATCACACTAAGATACCAACAATAAAAAGAAGAAAAGATCCCACCAAGTGGGCTTTAGCATTTGAGCAAATGAAGAGGAATTTCAAGTAACAACACCAGTCACCAGTCAACATGAAGCTCTCTTCATTAGGAAATTTCATCAAAATTGGAGTTGAAACAACTTCCAATTTTGGCTTGAACGTATCTGGTTTTGTAGAAATTTTTTCTAGAATCCTCCTCTCCCATACACAGCAACTTTAGTATTGCAAAATTTTCAATGAAGGCAGTGCAACTGTAACATACAGATCAGAGTTGAATATTTACAAAGAATATGAAAACAAAAGTAAATGCAATAATTCAAATGAAATCCTAAAAACTTAGTTTCTGAGAGATATTTGATATGCAAAAAGAAATCCAACCATAATGGGAGAACCACAATAAAATAGAGCTAACATTTGAGAGAGAGTACCGGTTTTAAATGATTTTAACCTTAGAACAAGATGTATCAAAGGTTTATCTTAATCAAAGGAACATGGAAATTAGACCCTTTTGAACTAAACTACATGACCTCTGATTGGACAATGAAAGATCACTGGTATTTTTTCACGCAATGAGCTTGTTACACCATAAGTAGATATTGTGGCTTCTTGCAAATGTATAGCTCATGTATAAACGATAAGTTCTCTAGTTACTATAGAAGATATTCTAACTATTTGGTTCTATGATTTTCAAATATGTTAGTGTAGTGTGTTCAAGTAGATGAAGAGGAGACAAAAGATTAGGCCATCCACATATATAATAGCCTATTTTTCATTATTGACATGTAATTGACTAGAGAGGAGACTGTTTCTTTTACTTTTCCTTTTATATTACAAAAGAATCCCCAACCAAGTGAGAGATTTTAATTGGGTGTTGTTGGTAAGAAACTCAAGTGTGATGAAGAGGTTGAAGATGCATCTGAGTATAAACTATTTAGCCTATTAGGGGTGAATGCCCTTGGATTTCCCAACAATTGAATTTGGTAGGTGAGTTTAGTTGCCTGTGTGTTTTATTGGTTAGAGGCAAGTCCTAAGTGCTCTTCTTCAGAAAGGTATCCTATGTTAAAAAAAAAAAGGTAAAAAAAAGAGTGAATTCAATAAAAGAGGAAAACAGGAAAATTTGAGAGAAATTGCAACTTTAATAAACTTTTGTTGGCTTGCAATTATAATAAATTGTTCCTACAGTTGGAAACAATAGATATTGTCTCAAAAGCCAACACATGACAACTATATAATTATAAGGGGAAAAAAAGTATGCTCAAAGCAAGCTTGAGAAGATCCAAATAGAGGCCTTAATCTCCAAGGCTCTTTCATCTCATTTTATCTCATGCAAAGGACTAACTACAATTGACAAAAAGATGAATCTGTAATTAGCAGAACTAAAGTTTCTGGTCGTAGAAGGACATGGTTAGTCATTAATTGTCTAATGTTTCAAAAGCGTTACACCAAGTAGAACCTATGCAATCTTTTTGGTTAGTATCCTCAACAACCAAAGACATCCAACTCATTCACAAGAGTTTACAACTTACCTATTTGTTAAAATCTAATATATATTAAGAAACCAGTAGAGTCATGCATTTATCTAGTTTCAGGAGAAAGTTTCTCACTAAACTATTGTGTTAAAATAAACCAGAAACAATGATAGTGGTGCCTTTTCTAACCCTTTAATGGAAGTCATCAGAATGTATCAACACCGTGGTAGCTTAAACTACTTATATCCATATTCACCATAAGTAGCTAAACATAGAGTCATGCATTTATCCAGTTTCAGGAGAAAGTTTCTCACTAAACTATTGTGTTAAAATAAACCAGAAACAATGATATTGGTGCCTTTTCTAAACCGTTAATGGAAGTCATCAGAATGTATCAACACCGTGGTAGCTTAAACTACTTATATCCATATTCACCATAAGTAGCTAAACATAGAGTACTTTAATTTATCACTCCTTCATACAGTCACAAAACCATATTGTATTAAAACTAGTGAATAATATCCAATTTGTGTTAGTTAATATAGAAAGATCCATCACCTTATGCTTAAGATATTGAGAACTATCCTCAGACCATTTGCTTGATCTAGAGAAACCATCAAAATGTCACCTGTTGAGAAAGACAATAATGTAAAGGTTAATGGGGAAAAAAAAAACCCAGAATAGATGGAAAACCTCAATCAAAGTTCGTATTTTTAAATTTTCTAATAGAGAGGTGTGCAAATAATTTTTAGTTAAATACTTTTTGATGACAACCAACAAGTAAAAAGACTAACTACAGGTGTCTACTTATAATCCAGTAAGCTGTTGAAGTCACCGGCATGAAAGCATCATGTTAGGAAACCATAACAAAAAACATTAAAATTATTTATGTCGTCAATTACTTCTCAAGTTTGAAAATAGCATCAAAATAATTCATGACATTAACAAACTATGATGGAATTTAAAATTCCAGGTTCACTTAAAGACAATGTCAGAGACCATAGTCATATATTCAACATTTTCTCTCATATGGGTGTACATGATACTGACCTTTAAAATTTGTACAAATAAAAAGCCTACTTATTAGAGAATGGACAAGTCAAAACATTACAGTTAAGTCAATGCAATGGTAACAGGTAGAAGAGAATTTTATACATAAAACTAATAAGAAACAAACTAAAGGGATTGAATGAAACAAAAATTTGAAAGTCTAGATACACTATACAGCAAAATATGTTGCACATTTGCACTACATTAAAATACAAGTTTGAAACAAAATAAAAGCGATATCTCAATAAAATAAGGGAACAAGAAATATGGTAAGTGAAAAAAAAGAAAAACTAGTTTATTCCAAAGTGACAAGTTAAGAAAAAGGACATTTGAGAGAAAATACCAATTTTAGTTTATTTTAAGCTAGCTTAGAATAGGAACCAAAAGTTTTTCTGGATATTTGGAATAGGGTGAATCCTGGACCACTCTTTCCCTTTCCTGAAGTACATGGCCACTACTTTGGAAATAAAGGATAACCAAAATCTGTAAAGTATATGAACAACAAATTTAGTAAACAGCAAACAAAATTGAAAGTAAGAAAAAGAATTGAAAAGAAAGGATTCATAATAGGGTTGTGAAAGAAAGAAATCAAATGAGAAGAAGATGAGATTGAAAGAACTCACTTCAATGAAACAATTGCATTGGAACCAAGTGCTACTTGTGGCTTACAACATTGATACAATGGTATCAACATGTGAAAACTAAAAATATCAAAATATCAAGATGGAACATATACTAAGTAAAAAGTTAGAAAATGTCGTAGGAAAAGTGAGAGGAAAGAGTGGATAATTGGCATGAATGATATATACTTATTGGATTGAATTAGTACTTCATATATTACAAGAGAAAAGAGGATTTAAGAAAACTTAACAATCTTATATACTTCCATTATCTTGGCACTAGAAAAAAAATCCCTAAATTAATTAAATCTTTCCTTCGCCTGAACATTATATACATGTCCCTAGTGACTGCACATTGAGGCAACAAATTTGTTGATTTATAAGATAGCCAAAAACAAAAATATTTGGGGAAACTGAAGAGACAAAGGAAGAAATTTGGAAAATTATGAAAATACTCCAAAGTTTTAGGAAAGGAGAGTATAAGAGAAGAAAGGAGGATGAGGTTGGAGAAAACTTACTAGTCATCCATCTTAATAATGTACATGATCTTTAAACTGCTTCGTGTTTAATACATTCATCAAAATAGATATTTGGAATGTGGGAAAAATCCTAGACCATTTGGCACTGCTCCCCTTTGCACATTTTTCCATTAATTTGGGGAAATGACAGAATTTCAGCTCTTCAATTGGCTTGAAAGTGGGTTAAAGCTCCATGAAAAAAAATTTCTAGTATTAATTTCAAAAGCCATTAAACCAAATTGCAGCATTTATATATTTCTTCAATGGCATCCAAAATTTTTTTTTTTGATACACAATGGCATCCAATTAAGTATTCATACCAGCAATTCTCTCACCCATTACAAATATAAGAGAATAGAAGAGGATATAGGGTAATATGAATAGACTTACTCAGCATTGAACTGAATTAGGTATTGTAAATGACCAATTATGAAGCAAATGGTAAGAGAGAAAACCTGAAGTGCCTGGGCATCAGTTGTCATCAAGTTAATTATTTTTCCAAATGCAAACTTCTTGCCATCTTTCTGAGTTAGTCTTCAAAATCATTGCAACTTGGCCGCGAGTAGCTTCAAAAGGTAAAAACCATATATAGATATATTAGAACAGTCAACACCTTCAGTGCTGCCTGAAATTTTAATTTTAATTTTACTTGCACTAGAAGGACTTGGGATCACATAATTTCATGGTCCCCTGTAAAACTGACCCCCCAACCCAAACTTGAATGAAAAATCAGCAAGACCTTCACCCACCCAATTTCTCATTCTTATGCAACTAAACTCCGTTTTCCCACAATAAATTCACCCTCATAAACAGAGCAATTATGACCCAGTGCAAATCAATAAAATCTACTGTCAACTTTTAGGTAGCTGTAAGTAAAAGAATTGATCCATGAACTCTTACAGTATCAAAATGCTGATCGAAATAATGAGTATGTGGACAGCTCTAAAAGTGATTGATTCAATATTCCAAATTTCCCAATGTCCAAAAAAATTCAGTATTGAAAAATTTGTAGAAAGAAAATAGGCTAGCAATCAGAAATTCGATAGTAGCAAGACAATAGGTAACAATCAAAAAATTGTTAAATAGACTATGCTTCTAATTATTTTGGTAATTTGCAGCAACAAAAATTTGAATAGCGGCAAGCCAATTTGAATAGTAGCCATCACAAAATTTCTAATTAAACTCTTGTTTTAAAAGCTTTTCTCAAATGATTGCAAATATTTTCATAAATAGGAAAAAAAAGAAAAAAAAAAAGAATTGGATTTATTTAGTGTAAGCAGAAGGGTTAGTGAGATTAATTTGTACTATTTATTTGAAGAACCATTATTAACCCAAATTGTAGTATTTATATATATATTTTCTTAATCGGGTCCAATTAAGTATTTATACCGGAATACTCTCACCCATTACGAATATAAGGGAATAAAAGAAAGAGGAAATAGTAAGGTAGTATGAGTAGACTTACCGATAATTACTGATTTTAACCCATGGAATGTGGTCAATCTTGGACCGCTCATTGTCTTTCAAATTGGGGCAATGATAAATCTCCAGCATTTTCAATTGGGTGAGTCGTCGCATGGCTTCCTCGGTGGGCAGATACCGCAGTTTCCAGCCATCCACAATATACAGCTTTTGGAGAGAGGAAAGATTGCCCAACCACTCTGGCAAAGCTACCATCTCATCAAATCCCTGTATCCACAGAATTTTAAGGGCAATGAAGTGTTGAATTTGGTCCAGCAGGAGAGACCCACAGCCTATTAGCTTTAGCTTTTGGAGGGAGGGGTGAATGGAGGAAGTAGAAGAAGAAGAAGGCAGAGGACAATCCCCATTCTCCAAATATTGTAACCCACTGGGTGGGTCTTCAATACCACTCCTTATTATGGACCGGACACCTGGCAAATACCTCAGGTTATGACAATGGCTTACTACCAACTTCTGAAGGGAAACGCAGGTGTGCAGTGAGTCTGGCAAATCTCTCAGTTCATAACAACTTCTAAGGGTCAACTCCTCAAGGCAAGGAAACACCTCATCTGCGGTTGTCAACTCCTTTGCATCCTTCCACTCTTCTAAGCTAACCATCCCCTCCAATTTGAGTATTCTCAATGCCGGAAATAATATTGTAGTAGTATTTCTGTAACTCCCATCACTGTAAAAGTAAAACTCACTTCCTATACTTCTTACCTTCCCCATTTCTATTATTTCAAGAACCCTAAGACAGGGTAATTGCCCCAGAGTGGGAACTTCTTTACATCTCCAGCAACGTATCAAATTGATCTCAATCAAATTGTGATATAGCGACGAACCAACCCATGATGGGAATTTCTTTCCTTCATACACTTCGATTGTTAATCTTTTCAAATTTGGGTGAGGCTGGAGGCCTTCCAACACCTTTTCATCTTTATCATCAGAATCGTGATATTCTTCATCCCAGTATAATCCCAAGTTGGATATTTCCTTTTCTTTTAATTTTGCACTTTTGGCTTCTTCCTCATCTTTCACCCTCTCTAGATTCTTTATTACTATTTCTCCTTTGAGATTCTTTAAAGCTCCCAATTCTGTAATCCGATAACCATCCTCTGAACCCACACCAAAAAATGTCAATGTTTGAAGGCAAGTCAACATACTCATATTTTTAGGTGTTTTTATACAATAATAAGCCCAATTAATATGAATATGTCTCAAGTTAATCAAATTGCTTAGGTCTTCCGGAAGCTCTCTTACATGGCGGCTGCCTTCAATTCTTAAAGTTTGCAAATTGTATAGTTTGGTGATGGATTTTGGTAATTTTCCAATTAAGGAGTCTGAGAATTGAAGAAGCCTCAAATGTATTAATTGCTCAATTGAATCTGGCAACTCCTTTCTACTATCCCCGAATAATTTATCCCCGAATAATTTTAAAACGCGTAAGCATTTAAAATTTGATGACATGATGTCAAAGTTGAAATTTTCTGAAATTAACGTGCGCAAATTTGTAAATGAACTTACTAGTGTTGTTTTACCATCATGTCGGGCAAATAAATGTTGTATGCTACTACCATCATCCACTGAATCTCCCTCCAAGATTGAAGTTTCAAATTTTGAAATTGAGAGTGCAAAGTCATGCACCAAATCATACATTTTGCAGCTAATAATATTACCGTAGGCATCCTTTCTAGCATTTTGGAAAAAGGAAGTGGCCAACAAAATTTTGAAATACATGTTACCAATATCTTCCATCTCCATATTAGCTTCTTTAGCTAGTAGGAACCCTTCGGCCATCCAATACTGAATTACTTCATCCTTTTCCATGTCATAATCTTTAGGGAATATTGCACAATATGCAAAACATCGTTTTAAAGATGGTGTTGGAAGTTGATCAAAGCATAACTTAAGCACAGGAAACATATCACTATTATCTTCATCCAACAAATCCCAAATTTTATTATTTTGAATCTCCAGCCATTTGTTTTTATCAAATTGAAAGGACATTGTTCTCCCTAAAACTCTTGCAGCCCATGGAACCCCTCCACATCTTTTAGCAATTTCCCTACCAATAACCTCCAAATCTAAAGTTAATGGAGTTCTTCCATCTATGAATGTTCTTTTTTTCATTATAGACCAACAATCATCTTTTGATAACTTCTCTAAGTGATGTGGGGGATGATGTATCTTCATGATTTGCCCCACATTATCACTACGGGTTGTAACAACAATATTATTTCCTATATTAGAATTAGAATTAAACTCTAATAAGTAATCTTTTAAAGTATCCCATTCCTTAGGATCTTCATTATGCACATCATCAAGTATGAGAAGATATTTGTTTGCCCCCAAAATTTCTGCAAATATTTGATGTACTCCTCTTGCATATGCTAAAGGAGGTCCTCTCAAGTCTTCTCTAAGAGATCCAATAATCTTTCTTAATATCTCTTCAACATTAAATTTTTTGCCCACATATACCCATACTAGTACATCAAAATGTTTTTTTATCAGTTCATGGTTATACACAAGTTTTGCTAAAGTTGTCTTTCCAAGACCTGCCATACCCACTATAGGGAGAACCGAGATAACCTGTTGATTGTTTGAATTGATAAGTAAGTTTACTATTTTTTTGATATCGTGTTTTCTTCCTACAACTTCTAAATCATCAAGGAGGGAGTCTGTATTCATGTCCAAGCTGATTTTGGGGATTGAATTCACCAACTCCATTCTAAGACCAAAGTCAGCTACATCATTCACAATTTTATCCAACGATTGTTTGATGGCCTTAACTTCATCAAAATTGCATAATGAAAAGTTACATACCTGATCCATCATTTGATTTTGAATCCGTACCTTTTGCCAAAAACTCTCATAGCTAAACTTGTCGAGCACATTATCAGCATCATAAGCTACATTTCTAAGCTCAGTTAACCAAATCCCCATAGACTCATCACTCAATTGCCTCTTTTGAGCATCACCTAACACAAATTTAATCTTGAATAATGTTTCAAGAAGATCCACCTTGAAACTCAACTCAAAATTGATATGCTCAGTGGCAAGTGAAGACACATTGGCTATTAGTCTGTCCATAACATCATTGAGGATAATTTCAGCCCCATATTCTTCCTTACCCTACAAAGAGAATGGAAATATTTGCAAAGGGTTAAAAAAGTAGGGCAATGTTTATTTCAAACCTGTTGTTGCACACTTTTTGCACTAAAATCTGAAGTCACGATTTCAGTGCAAAAAGTGTGTGTGCAGGGTTGTGTGCAACCACCAGTGTGTACTAATATTTATCCTAAAAAGTATTGGAACTGTTAGAAATAAACAACTATGTATAGAGTTGGGACTAGAGAACCACCTGTGTGACAATTTTAATTGTCTTAGTTTTTGATTTTGAAGCCGAGGTTGATACACTTTTAAGTTTTTTATTCGTCCCTTGAGTTACTTGAGCTTCTCTTTTTTTTTGGGTTGCTTGAGCTTTTTCTTGAACATCTTGAGGCACGGCATTACATGCCTTAATGTCATGACCTGGTATTCCAGCCAAGTGTGCTTTAATCCTTGATGCACCTCCAGGAAAATCTTGTTTACAATAATTACATTCGAAACGGCCATTTTCATTCTTAGCATGATCCCAAAATTCATCTCTCTGTCTACCCATATTTCTTTTTCCTTGCAATAAATAAATAACACAATATCAAAATCAGATATAAATTAATTCAGATAAAAATTAGTGATATAATATAGTAATCCTATTTGCAAACTCTGTATCAAGTATCAGTTCTCAACAATTCTGTATCACAGGCTACAGAATTTGACCTAATATATATAGGACAAAGTTTAGCTACAAAATTGGTTGTAGCTTAAGGCTACAAATTCACTCAATAAAATAAATACTACAATATATTTTGAAAATCTAACCGTTAAATTACATGTTCTTTACACTTTTAATACACATGTTAAATTTTGTGTCAATCGGATATCATTTACTATATGATTTATAAGCTTATATTTTGTGCATAATTTTAAATTACAAAAACTTGCAATTTAAAAAATTTATTGATGCCATAGCTATTGATTTTTAATTTTCTTAAAATTTTGTAAGCATGGAGGATATAAGAAGAAGATGTAATCCAATGGTAGATTTGTTAAAATTCACATCCAATAAAAAGATATTAAGTAAGTTTATAGCCTAAGGCTACAACTAATTTTGTAGCTAAACTTTGTCCATATATTAATCCTAGAAAAGCGAGTTCCTTCTATTTAGCAGCTTCTCCGAAATGGTCTATCCTCTTGATATCAAACTAAATTTATCCTTATATTTTTTAAGTCTGTCTCATGTTCGATCATGTTAACAACTAGTATAGCCCTCCTCAGTCTTTGTTAGTTGAGGAGATAGAATTAGATGGAAGGGGTTCTGTTGCCTTTCGTTGTGTTAATCAAAATATTAATTCAGCCATGAAATAAAATAGAAAAGCGAAAAAGAAAAGAAAAAATAAATAACAATACAGGTTTCTAGAAACTATTTTCTGAAAAAGTCCTTAGTTTTGTGCTTCCTCTCTCATTAAGTTGTAATTTATATTTCTTATTAATTCACAATTGTTTCCTCCAAATTATATTTGTTATCAATTTGATCTTTATAGTTTAAATTTAGCCAAATTTCGATCTTCTTGTTTAAGAGTTAGTTCAATTTGGTCGTTAGTACTGACACTGTCACTATATATGTTAAACAACATCGCAGTCGTTTAAACCCTAAATAAATCAATCTCAAACTCAGAGCAAGTGGTACTCAACGTCAGAACTGATTTTTTATTTTTTATTTTGCTCCAGTTTAAGAAAAAATAAAAACATTAAAGAAATCTCATTTTGTTAATTTTCTTTTTATTCCAAGTTTTAAATTTTTTATTTTATTGCAAACATAATAAAATTAAGTCCTTGATTTTATTCTTTGTTTCCCAACTTGTAATTACTTTTATTTATTTTTAAAATTTTATTTCTTGTTAACACATATTTGGATTAAGAAAAAACCCATGATTTTTAAATTAATATAATTAAAATATATTTATAAAAGATAAAAATATTTTTATTCTATTTGTTTAATTTTTTTTTTTTTTAAAAGAGAGTTCACATCGTATAAAATGTTAAAACCAATTTATCAATATAATATTCACTTAATGATATGATGATATACAACTCAGATCTGTATCAGCATCAGTTCTCAACCATTGTTTCCTTCCTTCATGTTATAGTCACTATTGAGCTTGTATAACTTTTTGGTTTGAATAAGATAGGAATCTAGTCATCTCCTCCCTCCCTTATTAGCACAGTGTGTGCTAATTGAGGAGACAGAAGATGGAGGAGGTTCTTCCCTTTAGTTGTGTTATTTTAACTATTTATTCAGCCAAGAAAACAAAGCAAAACAAAACGAAAACGAAAAAAAAAAACAACAATACAGCATGAGAGACATGTTAGAGTGCACTTACTTCAGTATTAGCTTGCAAGCAAATAGGTAGATTAGATGTGCAGTCAATGGACGTCAGGAAGAGCCAGAGAGAGAGAGCGAAGACACAGTGAAGAGTGAGAGAGAGAGAGAGAGAGAGAGAAGGTAATAGCCTGTGAAGAATAAAAGAGAGAGAAGAGAAGAGCCGAGGAGGAGTGGTCTAGCAATTTACATTGCCTTTTTACTCAAATATTTTAATCATTATTTGTTTTGAACGGTCATATTTTCAGGATCCTTTCTCTAACAGCTATATTTTTTTAAAAAAATTCATCTCTTTCTTAATGTATTTCTTTCCACCGGTCAAATCTTCGTGTGAAAAGGGTAGTTTCGAGTGCCGATCCAAGTCTTTTTAAAATTTCAACCAACCACCACTGGCCGAAAGAAAGAAAAGGCACAATTTATTAGAAGTAGGACCCATCACTTGTGGAAAGAAGATGGGTTGTCCGTAAATTGCTCAAGGATGGGTCCAGGCTTGAACAAGCAGGACTAGCAGTAATAGAATACAGGTTTTTTAGAAACTGTATTTTGAAACCATAATAGCTTGTGGTTTTTTATTTCTTATTGACTCACAATTTAAATTTGTTATCATTTTTAAATACTTGCCAGAAAATATTTTATGTTGAGCCGCAAATGTTAAACAACATCGCAAATAATTTTTTATTTTGCTCCAGTAAAAAAAAAAAAAATTGGAGTTCAGCTTAAATTTAAAATTTTGGAGTTCAAATGATTTCTTAAATTTAAAAATTTCTACCTTATGGTTTGGATTTGTTCAATATAAGATCCTTGAATAAATATTTGGCGTTCAACTTCTAATTGAAATTACTTGAATAAAGTAGACTTGATTTTTTTTTTTTATGTTTAATATATGGATTTGAAATTATTAATGATTAATTAAAATATTTATTCAGCCAAGGAAAAAAAAAATCGACAGCATAGTTTAGAGAGAACAAGGTTGATATATTCAAGAATCATGAGCAAGTTTAGATTCAAGGTTTTCTAATTTCAATTATAAGAAAAAACATGACTTGGATAAAGCTCTAAAAAGGTCTGTATATATATCACTATATGACTACATGTCACGAAACAAGTTGCAAAAGAGATAAGTCTGTAAGTAAATAAACCAAGTTAACAAAAAAAATAAATAAATAAACCACAAAACTGCTCCATATTTTTCTTCAAAAAAATAAAATAAAATAAAGAACTGTTCCATATTTCGAGGGTATACCACATAAGGTGATATTTGCAATTTACCCCCAAAAAATAAAGATTTGGATTTTGGAGTTCAAACTTCTTGTTTAAATAACTTGAATAATCTCATAATAAAAAAAACAAAAAAAAAAAAACTTGAATAAAGTAGACTTGAATTTTTTTTTTTTTCTATTTAATATGTGGATTGAAATGATTAATTAAAACTATTTATTCAGCCAATTAAAAGAAAAGGGAAACGACCTCTATACCAATTAGGACGGAAAACTCTATAGACTATCTCACCAAAGCATAGCAAGCAATTTGTGGATGACACTTCTCTGAATAATAGATCAATGGGAGTAGTGGACCACCCCTGTCGAGACCAATGAGGCTTTTAAGTTTGAACTGCCAAGGGCTTGAGAAACCTTAGATAGTTTTTGGCCTTCACAAGATAATGAGGGAATAAGATCCTATAGTGTGTTTTCTTATCGAAACTCGAATGTTTAAGGAGGATTTTAAAAAGCTTTGTAAGGATACAAATCTACCTCACCGGTTCATTGTGAAAAAGCCATGTTTGGGTGGCGGATTGGCTCTTCTTTGAAAGAAGGGTGTTGATTTTAGGGTCATTAATGGTTCAAATAACCATACTTTGGCAAAGGTTGTTAAAGAGGATGGGTTTAAATGGTTCTTAACAGGTTTTTATGGTTGATTTGAAACGTCTCAGAAGCCGAATTCTTGGGCTTTGTTAAACCATATTAAGTCCTTTGTGCATAGACCTTGGGTTTGTATTAGAGATTTTAATGCTATTCTCAGTTCTATTGAATACTTGCCTTGATCAACTCATGGTTAACATAAATTGTGATCTCATGTTGAAGATTTCCACAATCAAAATGAATCGAGATGTCTCACTAACTAAATTGTGAAATTGATATTAATCAACTTGCGGGTGGTCAAGATTGTGATCAAAAGTTGAAGATTTGTATAATCTAAACAAATCAAGATGCCTCAAAAGGCCAAACTAGTCAACCCCCAAGTGGTTCATTTCGTTGGACACAAATGCTCAAAATTAGATAAGGAAGAAATTCACTTTACCATTTATCATATCGGAGTAGGAAGGTTCTTATGGTACCAGTTATTCAAGAAGAAGGAAGGTGGTAGCTAGACAAGGATCCAAGAATTTCATGACAAGTTTGAAGGTGGTAAAAAAAGAAAAAAAGAAAAAAGGAGGGAAAGTTATGTGCCTCATTTAAAATAAAAATTGAATTTCAAGGGCAGGTGAAAATTGTAGATGAGTTGAAAAGAGGAGGTAATTTTCCAACTAGCATAGTGAGAGGAAACAATATAATAAGTTAGCGTGTGGCGGAAAGAAAACTGAAAAATAGCATCTTGAGTCTTTGAAGCTCGAGTTCGGCGACAAATTCGAGCTTCAAAGACTTGAGTTCTGGTGCTGAACTGGAGCAATAAATCCATGTGGAACTCGAGTTTCTCAAACTCGAGTTCCATAGAAATCCGAAAGAAGAATCTGGAGAAGCAAAATAGAGATATGGAGAAGTAGAGGAAGAGTGGAATATATGGTGACCCAGTGTTCTCATTGACCCAATTCACGTTTCCTTGTCCCTGATGTTGTAAATAGCCTGGCCAAAAATACGATGAGCTAATTTTGGCTTTAGCTATCTACTCTTCCTCTTAAACTTGAATCCCCCAATTGCTTTCTCTTATTATATCAGCCTATATTTGTTGCGTTCGCCACTTGTTTGATGAAATGTGTAACAGAGTTGAATTTATCATTGCCTTGACAATCACAAACATAACCAGTGGCTTTGTTCATACATAGACTTTTTGGATGGTTTAAAAGGCTATTAGAATAGAAAAAAAATGGTTGTTTGAAGTAGAATGGAAAAAAAATGTTTTGAGTATGTTTGTTGTTTGAGGCAGACTGACGAATAGAGTGAACTGAAAGATGGTGGAACTCGGGTGTTAAAAACTCGAGTTCTATAGAAATAGAAAAATGGTGAAACTCGATTCTTAAAAACTCGAATTCCATAGGGAACTCGAGATTTAGACACTCAAGATGCTATTTTTCCACATTATTTTGAAACATGACGACCAACTAAATTTTTTTATATTTAAAGTTATTTGGAAAAAAAATTCTTGAAAAGAGTGAACAACCAAAAAAAGCTAGGTTGATAGCTACCCGTACATGTGTCTGCATCTATGCTTCCGCGTACGTATGCTTTTGATTGTGTATATTTGCATGTAACAAATACATAGAAATGGTCCTATTAAATAATTTAAAAGATGCAAAATAAAGGTAATGCAATATATTTTTCATGTTTATCATAATAATGCAAATAACATAAATGGCTAAACAAAAAAATTTCACCTAAAACCTCATCCATGGTATATCAAAACCGACAACCTCCTTTCATCTTGGTACAGCATTATTATCTTTTTGCAGTTTTGGATCATTTCAGCTTTCCCAGAAAATATTTATTAGATTTCAATAGTTGGTACAACAGAAGGAGTTCATTTATTCAAGAAAAAGAAAAGTACAATCTTGTTATTTTCTGTAGTACCATATAGCATCAAGACTGAGGCAGTGACCAAATCAAATGCTCGACCATTGTTAATTTGTAAACTCAGTTCACACAGTAATATATATATATATATATATATATATATATATACTAGTTAGGGCAGAACGTGCAAGGCATGTGCTTGCCGTGAAAAAAAAGTACTGCAGTAATTAAGGTCAATTTTAGATTTTATTTGTATTATAAAATAAAGATATAAATCATTTGGTTTTTAAAATATATAGAGATTTACATTAATCAAAAGAGACATTAATATTAAGAATTTTGATAATTATGTCGAAAAAAGTTAATTTCATTCGTTTAAGAATTTTGATCAACCACAAAGTTATGGTAGTTATTTAACATATAAATATTTATTTAACTATAATAGTTTTTTAGTACCTACTTGCTAAAGACAATATATCTATTCTCTAAAAACTTCTAAGAATGATAACGAATTTCATCATCTTCCAATAATAAACAACTGAGTTTTGCTAAGAAATTAAAAAAAAAAAAAAAAAAAAAAAAAGAAGATAACAAAAGGCTTGTGTCATTGAATATCATCATTCTATCTTTTTAAGAATTTTTATCATTTAAAACTCAAAATATATAAAGAAAATTTTTAGGATGTTAAAATTTAGCATGAGTAATTTAGACATTATACAATAAAATATTTTAAGAATCATAAGCTTTCATTAGGGTTTAACTGAGAAAATAACAATATGATATATTTGCTCTTTTCCAAAAAATTAAGGGAAAAATTGCATGATTTTAAAGTTTAAAAAAGAATTGTAAATTGTCCCAAACATAAAGGATGAAAAATGTTTTTTTCCTAAGTTTTTGTTTTTGTTTTTGTTTTTGTGTGCAAAACTATGTGTTTTTACTTAAAATAGTGTGTAAAGAAAAAAATATATACAAAAAGGAAACCCAAAAAAATTGTATGTGAAATAGTGAATTTTGACTTAACAAAGTTGAGTAAACCAACTTGGTACTGTAGTTACTGTTCAAAACTTTAAAAAAAAAAAAAAAAAAAAAAAAAAAAAAAAAAAAAGATAAAGTGGCTCAACAAAATGGCACTTTAGATGTACAGTGCAAAAACACTGGATGTACAGTGATATATATAAAAGGAAAAAAAAAAGTACAAGCAGAAGACAAAAAAAAAAAAAAAAAAAAGCTACTATAGCTACAATGCCGCTTGGTATTGTAGCTACTGTTCAAAGCTTAAAATAAAAAAGACAAAGTGACTAACCAAAATAGAACCGTAGATGATCAGTGAAAAATGCTGTATGAACAGTGCAAAAATATTGTAGAAAAAAGAGCACAAATTGATGACTGGGAAAAAAAAAAGTGATGAACATTACATATTAAACAAACCAAAAGTATTGTAATTTTTACACATTCACCCAACAAGTGTCGCAACATTTTCACAAAATATTTATTTTCAGTTGTAGTTGGTCACAATTTCATATTTTATTATTTTATTTTGATTTATAAGAAATTAGCACCTCAATAATTGTGAAAATATTGTGAAATTTGTTGTCAATATAACAATATATATGCGGGTTCTTATAAATATTTTTTAAAAAAGTATAAATGGAAGACTGAAGGAAAAAAAAAAAAAAAAAAACTTTGTAGCTATTGTAACTATAGTGCCACTTGAACAAACCAAAAGTATTGTAGCACACATTTATCTAACAAGTGTCACAACATTTTCACAAAACATTTATTTTCAGTTGTGGTTAGTCACTGTTTCATATTTTATTATTTTATTTTGACTTATAAGAAATTGACATTTCAATAATTGTGAAAATATTGTGACATTTATTGTGTCAATAAAACAATATATATAAAAGAAAAAAAAAAGTACAAATGGAAGGCCAAAAAAAACTGTAACTACTGTAGCTAGAACTACTGTAGCTGGGACTGTAGCTACTGTTCGAAACTAAAAAAAAAAATGCCTCAACAAATTCCACTATAGATGAACAGTGAGATAAATAGTGCAAATACACTGAATAAACAGTACCGAAGCACTGCAGTGGCTTAGCCGCTTTTTATATATAAGAGATATAAGTTGCATTCAAATTTGATGGCTTGACTGGTTTGACTCTTTAAATTAATTAAATAATAGCGGTAAATTACATTACATATATGTATTTGACTTGACCAGTGTTTTCCGTAGAATTATTCATGTGAAAACGGAAGTTTCCAATGGTCAATCCATGTCTTTTAATTCCTCCATTCTCTCTCTCTATAATGGCTAATGAGTGTGAAACTTCGTTGAAATTTTCTTTTTTTAAATTGTACGGTAGTACAGTATAATGTAAACTTATATTGTAAACACACAAAAAATGGTAAATGTTATACACATTTACAAATATATGATAAATATTATACACTTTTTACAAATATACATTTGTTACTTTTTGAGTGCTTACATTGCAAATACAACCTAAACATGTAGGGTTCCAGGCTTGAACATGGACAACTAGACATTAGAACTTAGTGAATGCCATAGTCGTTGTGGCTAGCATGTTACACGCCTATCATTTTAGATTCTATAGGTTATATTCGTTCCTATTTTGAAAATTTTAGAAGAGTTCCAACTATAATTAATTTGGTAAATATTTGTTTATAATTTAAATTATTAGATTTGATTTCCATATAGTATAATCTACTTACTAGATTTAAAATAAACAAACAAAAAAATAACATCATTTGAAATTGATAATTATTGGAAAAAAAATAGTATCGAATTTTGTCCCACCCCACCTCTTGTGGAACTTGATAATTGTTGGCAAACAAGTAATGAACTTGTGATACTCTCTGAGGAATTAGAATCTTTCAAATGGAAAAATTTTTCCAAACCCACCCATAAATACTTCACTCCTCTCTTGACTCTCACTACCAATCTAAAGATTGGGTTGTGCAACTGAGAAAAAATTCCTTCAAATGAGTGTTCATTTGTATTGTACTTGTTTTAAAACTTGCAAAATTTGTGTTGTTAATTTCACTTTTTAATTTTCTATTTTGGCTGTGGTTTGAACTTGGAACCTGATAAATGCAATAATATTCCATGCCATCTCTTTTGGTTGTGTTAATAAACTATTTTTTCCTCAACCAAAAAAGAAAAAGAAAAGAAGTAAGTAGCATAGAGACATGTCAAAGAGGCAAAGAGAACTTACTTAAATAGCTTGCAAATAGGTGGATGTAGGGTCCGTTTGGATACCGCTGAAAATTGAAAACTGAAAAAACTGTAATAAAATAATTTTTAAATGTATGAATAGTGTCGTGGGACCCATTTTTAATGAAATTTTTGCTAAAAAAAAATGTTTGTGGGTCCCGTGAATAGTGCACGGGACCCATTGGAAAAGCATGAATCACTCTTCTCAAAAAAAAAAAAAAAAAAAAAAAAAACGTGAAACGCTGGACGAGGACATGGCTGCTGTATCCAAATGAATACGCATTGAACGTTGGGAAGAATAAGAGAAAGAAAAAGAACCAGACCTCAATCGGTAGATTACTAGCAATGGATGTGAAAGGAAGATTTGAACCCAACAATGAAAAGAGGAACAATATATTTAGGGCCGGCCCTAGACATTTTGGAGCCTAAGGCGAGAATTAAAATGAGGCATTTTTTATACTTATATATTAATTAAATTAAATTTTATTTAATATTTTTATATTATAATATATTTCATTTAAAATCTATTTTTCTTGCCTTTTGAGATGCAAAATATTGACTAATGAAATTTTTGTATTCAAGTTCTTCTAACATCTCATTTTCAATTGATAATATAGCTAATCCGCTTAATATTTTTTGATACATTGTTGATCTTAGATATGATTTTATTAATTTTAATTTTGAAACACTTCTTTCTGTAGAAGCTACTATAATAGGCATTATTAGTAAAATCCTATAAGCAATGCATGTATTTGAAAATGAATCTAATCTTTTTATATAATTTAGTATGTCAACTGGAGTATAATATTTTATTTGTAAAATTTCTTTTAAAACGTTTAAATCTGAAAATAAATCTAAACCATCAATATCATAATAAACATCATGTTTTAGAAAAGATTCAAGTTTAAAATAGTATTTTTGTAAACTATCATTATCTAGTGATTTCAATTTTGTGAAGTTAAATAGAAAACCAAAAAATCTTCATATATTTGAAATTGTTCAAATCTATTCTCAATTGAACTAATTGCTTTATCTACTATATATAAGAAATAATCGATTCTAAAAGATTCTTCAGCAGAACGTATTGTCTCATTATGAACATTTTCATCAAATTGTTTCTTTCTATGAATTATACGTTTCTCACGAAATATAGGTTCTATGAATTATCCATTGATCCTTTTTTAGACTCAATTAATTTTTTTTTCTTTTTTTTAAGTTTTTCATATCCAGATGCATATTTTCTAGTAGACATTTCTAATCAAACAATATATTTATGAAGACTAAAATAAAAAAAATAATGAAAAATAGAACCTGATTTATAGAAAAAGTATTGTTGTAATTTCACCGAACAAAAACAAGTTTTTAGCAATATTAACATGCATAAATAAAAACTTATTCATTATATTACCAATAACTAATATATATATATATATATATATATATATAAACACAAGTACAAGCCTAGCAAGATGGCCACACAAGGCTTATTAATAAGACCCACCCACCAAAAAAAAAAAAACTGAAGGCCCAAACGTCCAACCATAACTCAATATAAACAGCCCAGTCTTAACAAATAAAAAGTAGAGAAAGCCAAGCCTTTTACTTCAAAAATCAAAACTTGCAAAATCAAAATGCATTTGCAATGCAAAAAAAAAAAAAAAAAGGCAGTCGGCAATCCTCACTCTTCAATCTCAGTTCAGAGTTTTAAGATCAGATGTGATCGGATGATTTAGATTAGAGGAAGCTTGAGCCAGGCAGCCAACAATAGTGGAGAGAAAGAATGAGAGAGTTGGAGAGCAAGAGTTGAAGGAAAGAAACAGAGCAAGAATGAGAAAGAAAAATGGTAAAAATTTTAGGGATTTGAAGTTTTTTATTTGTTTTGATTTGTGATTAATCTCTTAGACCGGATTTGTAGTTTATTTTGTTAAATTTTGGTTTGTCTAGATGATAATGATGTTATTTTTGAGACAATTGATTTTGTTTAGACCAAAGAATTTTTTTGTACTACCAATGTTTAACGAATATACCAAAATTTTTGTTTTTTGGTCAAAAGGATGTACCAGATATTTTTAGATTCATCTGAAACTATATATATATATTTTTTCTATTACCCCTTCTTTTTTTAAATTTTGGGGCTGTTAGGCAATTGTCTAATTGGCCTAGTAGAAAGGCCGGTCTTGTGTGTGTTCTAATAAATATCAATGTTTACTCAAAAAAATTCTAAAAAAAGCTAAATAAAGTGTAAACAAAACTTTATGTGAATTTCAGTTCAAAAAAAAAAAAAAAAAAAAACTTTACGAATTTGCACTTTCTTCTCTTCCCTATTCATAACGGAGGAGGAAATTACTTGCATATAGCACTAACTAAGTTCATCCTATGTGACACGTTAAAGAAGAAAACCAAAAACAGCAAAGTCAAGAGTAAATGCATCTAGTCGGGGTAGTTTCGAGTGGTGATCCAAGTCTTTTTAAAAGGTCAAATATGAGCAAGGATTTGCTGCAAACAAGTTTGTAGGAGTTGCTACAAACAAGATTAGGTGGCAACTTATGAAGCTAACATGTGTCCTAGGCCATGTGCATGTCTCATGACTAGTCAAGCTCACTTAACCACAGTTAAAGCCAATAGCCTTTCTCTCTTTACCAACCCAAGTAAAACAAAACCCTTTCAGTCCTGTATCTTCAGAGCAAGCAGAAGTGCAGAACTCGTGGGCTCAAAACAGCCAGCCTCCAGATTAGATTACAATAGAAATGGGTATTGAAGGACTACACTAGCAGGAAGCTTCATCATGCCCAAAATGAAAGTCATGTTCTCTCTCTTTGCAAGCCCAGCTCCCCTCTCTCTATCTCTCACGCCACCACTTTTCGTCACCGCCACCATCCCTTGGTGGTTGGTCAACTATTCTTAATTAAGCCAAAACACTCATTTCTTCCTCCATTTAGTCTTACTCTTTTACAAAAAATGGGAAAATATATATTTTGGGTGTGATTGACCCATGGTTTAATTAGGTAGATTTAGCTGTAAATATGACATTTGATTCACTTCAAATTTCCTGCGTAGAACTGTCAAGGTAAAAAGAGAAGAATTATTTTTGGGAAGTTTTGCTTGAAATGGGGACTGAGAATATAGAAATTGAATTCAAAAAATTAAAAACTCAAACCCAGATCTACTCACTGAGAAGTTTAACCAAATCTAGAAAAATTCCTTTCTACCAAAAACCAAAAATTCCTTAAACCCATCTTGAGCAACTCGGGCTACAGTAAGATCGAAAGCACAACAGAGAGTGGGTTCCTTTCTTCCACGCTTAGTTCCATGTCCATATTCACATGATTCTTTTGAGGAATGAAAGGAGGAAAATTCTGGGTTGAAGAAACAAAAAAAGAAGAAGAAAAATATAAACAAGAACAAGAAGAACAAAACCCAGATCTGGAGCCTAAACCTAGCAACCCATTAACATGTTTGGCGTTCTTATCAAACTCAGAGGATAACATATTTGAGTTATTTAGCTTTGCTTCGTTCTTAATCTCTAAATCTTGTGGCTTTGCAAATTAAAAAAATGGTCTTTTTGTTTTTTACTGTGAGGTGGTGAGCATAGCAGACCGAGGTATCGCTGTCAAGGGACAACAACGGCGACGGACGGTGGTGTAGAGAGACTCGGAGAGAGAGATGAGTGCTGGAATGACAAGTGAGAGATTAAAGGGGTTTTGTTTTACTTGGTTGGTAGAGAGAGAGAGAGAGAGAGAGAGGCTGTTGGTTTTAACTGTGGTTAAGTTAGCTTGGCTGGTCATGTGACATGCACATGGCCTAGGACACATGTTAGCTTCACAAGTTGCCACATAATCTTGTTTGCAGCAACTCCTACAATCATGTTTGCAGCAAATCCTTACTCGTCAAATATTTAGGCTAAAATTTCAACCCACCACAACTGGCCGAAAGAAAGAAATGGCACAATTATTAGAAGAAGCAGGACCCACCACTTGCCGAAAGAAGATGGGTTGTGGATTCAACGTGTCCGTAAATAATTCAAGATTGAGGGGTCCAGGCTTAAACAAGTCCTTTGTTTTGTGCTTCTATTTTTTTATTTCTTATTGACTCACAATTAAATTTTTTTTTTTTCATTTTTAAATATTTAACAGAAAATATTTTACATCAAGGCGTAAATGTTAAACAAAATCGCAAATAATTTTTTATTTTGTTCCAGTTTCAAAAAAAAAATTTTGGAGTTCAACTTAAATTTAAAAATTTTGGAGTTCAAATGATCTCTTAGAATTTAAAAATTTTCTACCTTATGATTTGGATTTGTTCAATATATGATCCTTGAATAAAAATTTGGAGTTCAACTTCCAGTTTAAATTACTTGAATAAAGAAGACCTGATTTTTTTTTTTTTTGTTTATTATATGGATTTGAAATTATTAATGATTAATTAAAATATTTATTCAGCCAAGGAAAAAAAGGAGCAACAGCATAGTTTAGATTGAACAAGGTTGATATATTCAAGAATCAAGAGCGGATAATTCTACTGTACCCCCTTTTTTCTGGGGGGTACCAGAGCAAGTTTAGAATCAAGCATTTATAAAAAAAAAACCATGACTTGGATAAAGCTCTAAAAAGGTCTGTATATCACTATATATGACTACATGTCATGAAACAAGTTGCAAAATAGATAAGTCAGTAAGTAAATAAACCAAGTTAACCCAAAAACAAGGAAAAAAAAACCCACAAAATTGTTCCATATTTTTCTTTAAAAAAAAAGTTCCATATTGTAAAGGTGATATTTGCAATTTACCCAAAAAATAAAGATTTGGATTTCGGAGTTCAAACTTCTTGTTTAAATAATTTTTAAAAAGTAGACTTGATTTTTTTTTTTTCTATTTAATATATGGATTGAAATGATTAATGATTAATTAAACTATTTATTCAACCAATTCAAAAAAAAAGAAAAAAAAAAAGAAAGGAAATGGTCTATATTTCAATTAGAACTAGAAACTCTGTAGACTATCTCACCAAAGCGTAGGAAGCAATTTGTGGATGACACTTCTTTGAATAATGGATCGGTGGGGGTGGTGGACCACCCTTGTTGGAACCAATGAGACTTTTAAGTTGGCATTGCCGAGGGCTTAGGAATCCTTGAACAGTTCATGGCTTTCACAAGATAGTGAGGGAACAAGATTCTATGGTATGTTTTCTTATGGATACTTAAATGTTTAAGGAGGATTTTAAAAAGTTTTGTAAGGATACGAATCTACCTCACCAGTTCATTGTGAAAAAGCTCATTGTGAAAAAGGCGGTTTGGGTGGTGGGTTGGCTCTTCTTTGGAAGGAGGGTGTTGATGTTAGGGTCATTAAATCTTCAGATAACCATATTTTGGCAAAGGTTGTTGAAGAGGATGGGCCTGAATGGTTCTTAACAGGTTTTTATGGTTAGTCTGAAGCGTCTCAGAAGCAGAATTCTTGGGCGTTGTTAAACCATATTAAGTCCTTTGTGCATAGTCCTTTGGTTTGTATTAGAGATTTTAATGTTATTCTTAGTTCTATTGAATACTTGCTGTAAGGACACGATTTGTAACGACCCATAACAGTGTTGGGTTCGCCCGTAAAAAGGCCCAAACAATATCATTTATAGAGCGTGGGTTTGAAAGGCTAAGCCTTGGTTACTAGACGGTGGGTTTTTTGTGGGATACATACATGGTTAAGACGTTTTCGCCCTAGGAGTTTTTCTCCTGGAGGCGGGCTGGGAGGCTCTGGTTTTTGGCCATTTTTCCCAGCCCCCCTCTCTGGATCGCTTCCTTTTCCTTTTATACTCGCATGTGTTCCTTATCCTTCGTCCACGTGTAGGATCGACTTTTCCCAAACTGATACTTGTCCCATCAGCCCATACCCAGAGTAGTTGGGGGTGGTTGTAAAAGCTGAGGAGTATGGCTCTGTCAGGTGCAGAGTATTGAATGGCAGTAAGGGCAGCTTTCCCTAGTCGTTATACTTTCCAGCATACCCTTTTCTATTGACCTTGATATTTTAGATTTTTTCCAAGCTGCTCCTATACCGTTTTTGCCCTTCCTTCTGGTGAGACCTCGGACATGCCGAGGACCGAATCGTCCTCGGCTGTGTCCCAAGACTATTTTGTACTGGTATTACCGAGTCTGGGCTATAACCTTCCTCGGCTCGGGTCTTTGGGCCCCAACGAATAAATGGACCTGGCCCACAAATTATTGGGCCCCACACTTGCCTTGATCAACTCATGGTTAACACAAATTGTGATCTCATGTTGAAGATTCCCACAATCAAAATGAATCAAGATGCCTCACTAGTCAAATTGTGAAATTGATATTAATCAACTTGCTGGCGGTCAAGATTGTGATCAAAAGTTGAATACTTGTATAATCTAAACAAATCAAGATGCCTCAAAGGCCAAACTAGTCAACACCCAAGTGGTTCGTTTCGTTGGACACAAATGCTCAAAGTTAGATAAAGAAGAAATTCACATTACTAGTTATCATTTTGGAGTAGGAAGGTTCTTATGGTCCTAGTTATTCAAGAAGAAGGAAGGTGGTAGCTAGACGAGGATCCAAAAATTAGCATCAAGACAAGTTTGAAGGTGGTAAAAAAAAAAAAAAAAGGAGGGAATTTTATGTGCCTCATTTAAAATAAAATTTGAATTTCAAGGGCGATTGAAAATTGTAGATGAGTTGAAAAGAGTGAACATATAAGAAAAATACATCAAAATGGCTACACATTACAACAAAAAAAAAAAGCCTATAGGTTGATAGCTACCCGTACATGTGTCTTGTCTGCATCTATGCTTCCGCATTCGTATGTTTTTGATTGTGTATATTTGCACGTAACAAATACATAGAAATCATCCTATTAAATAATTTAAAAGATGCAAACTAAAGGTAATGCAAAATATTTTTCATGTTTGTCATGATAATGCAAATAACATAAATGGCTAAAACACAAAATTTTCACCTAAAACCTCATCCACGGTATATCAAAACCACCTAAAGACAGGCTCCTTTCAACTAGGTACAGCATTATTATCTTTTTGCAGTAGTTTTGGATCATTTCAGCTTTCCCAGAAAATATTTATTGGATTTCAATTGTTGTTACACCAGAAGGAGTTTATTTATTCAAGAAAAAGAAAAGTACAATCTTGTTATTTTCTATAGTACCATACAGCATCAAGACTGAGGCAGTGATCAAATCAGATGCTCGACCATTGTTATGTGGGATATATCTGAATTGAAATCATAGGCAAGTAGTTGCATCACAACAGCTATGAACATCTTTGAGAACCGCTAATTCTATTTCTAACCACAAGATGAAGTCTCCTGAATTATCAATCAATAGGTTAAATACTTCAAGAGTCCATAAGGCGTTCCATGACCAATTTGACCAGAGCGGGAGCATCAGCAGTGACTGCAACCTTCACTGTGGGTTTATCAGTCCATTCAGTGACTTCGCCAAACCTGGTTCATTTCAAAGAAAGTACAAATGAGTCAGTCGGAGCACAATAGCTTTGTCTCTCTTTTTCTTTTTTCTCTGTAATGACTAATATAACCATTTTTTTAAAGTTAATTTTTCTATACAAAAATTTCAGAATACTAGAAACACCCTTTAACTCTACACTGTTTTAATCATAAAATTCACGATTGTGGTCAGAACCCCATTATCTGATACAGGAATGGGATCCTAATGCAACACAAATAAAAAAACTAACTCATTTCAGCTTATGTGGTCTGCAAAGGAAGTAAGGAACCAAAAATCAAGCAGCTGCATCTGCTGATTTTAGTTGTCCAAAAAGTCCTACCTCTTCTGTTTGTTGTATAATATTGTTAGTCCCTTAGTGATGCCACTTGTCTGGACTCTAACCACACCCTCTGTGTAAGTCATAAGTGAAGGATCAACAGCTGCAAGCATGGTTGCTGGATCATGAAGATAAACTCCTACATCAAGAAAAAAACTAGTATCAGTAAATTAAACAATTACCTATCAACACTCAGTCTCATCAACTCTTTCAAAAATAAACCAACCTTTTATGTTGTACGCATCGTGGTGATATGAAAAATACACGTCTAAGATTTTGCACAAATACTGGGCAAATTTTCCATCAGACCTTGACAACTTCTCTCTATCAGCATCTATAATGTATCAAAATTGATGAATCAAATTCAAAGCAAATCCAAATAACAAAAACGAAAGATCAAAGTGAAAGAGGAAAACAAATATAATCAAATTACAATTTTGAATTTTTCATTTCACATTTTGATTAGCAACTCTACATACAAAGCTACAACATTGTTATAAGGTGTGCAGAACAAACATATAACCTGGATAAAAAAGTCATGAGTATATTTTTTAAACATAAAGGGTAACATCTTACAAAAAAAAAGATGGAAGATTTCTTAATTCTTACAATAAAATATGATTAACAGTGCATAATACCAATTTGCCAAAAAGTACCTGTGAAGACAACTTGATGAGTAACATTTATGCCCACAGCCACTACATCTGCCCCACTTGTGAATACAATATCTGCAGCATCTGGATCGCCAAAAATCTGGTCATCCAATCTAAGGTTAGAGAGGGAGAGCGGGAGAGAGTTGGAAACCACCACAGGGCGGGGAGCATGTTGGGTAAAGTGAAAATGGACCAGTGAAAGACATCAAAGATCTGCTCAAGGAAAAATTATACAGATCGCTCCATGAACTTTGTTTCCCAGGCTTCTTTATAGTTGATAAGTGTTAGAAGTATGTGGTCCATATCCCAATAGCTTAAACTTTGGGGAAAATCAGTAATTTAACTATAAGTTCAAGAAGAGATCAAGTTATCAGAAAAGGATTTCTAAAATTCTGAGGACAAAGGCACCCACACTCTCTATCTCCAGCTCTTACTAAGTAGGGCAGAAAAAAAATTGAGCTATACAAAAGGCACCTCATTTGCGGGTTTGGTAGGCTTGCATGTAACAGATCACTGAGCAATGTACATTTTCAGTTTATGAGTTGGAAATCACAGTCTGAATACATAAATTCTGAGCAACTTACATTGGCTTCTGATGCGGGATTCACATTCCCATTTACTAAAAAAGCACCACCAAGAAGAACAATCTGTCCAATGTTCTTTGAAAATGCAGGATCTCGTTGGATAGCCTACACCAATGGATAATGTAATTCAAAATATAATGGATAATATTCAATATTAGAGACCATGCCAAATGATCAGGAACTCTAACCAGTGCAATATTTGTAAGTGGGCCTAGTGCCACAACCGTGACTTTTCCTGGATAAAGTTTTGCTTGCTCAATGAGAAAATCAGCTGCTGACTGTTCAATTGGCTTCCCTTTTGGTGGAGGGAAATTTTGGTTGCCAAGTCCATCTGCACCATGGACGAAACCAGCAATGCGCAGTTTTGTGCCATTCTGTAAAATGAATAAAGAAGAACAAGAAAATTCAAATCATACATCAATGTCTACTTGTAAATGAATGATATGTAAATAAAAATGTGATGGTGCTTCAAATTCAGAGTTGAAATTATGTGAGCGAAACTACATAATCTACAATACTATTTCTCCTGGAACACGTTTAGCTGTTATCGTGAAAACTTGAAGTCAGCTTCTTCTGTGAGATAACCAGCTTTAAATGATGTTTCCAAAGAAAAATCATATTTATTGCAGCAAATGAAGCTTTAACAAATCGTTCAAAGAAAAATGAAATAAAGAACAAAACCTGTTTTTTGCTCTATTTACAAAATTAACAAAGAGAAATCTCAGGTTGTCCTTTCATTAGTTTTACTCATTTATGATACTATCTAGACACTGAACACATATCATAGAGCAGTATGAGTTCAGCCTTTCCATCATCATCAGGCACATAAGCAAAAGTATGATAGGATCAAACCCCTTTTTTTTATAAAAAAAATATAAGAGGATCACACATGCATTCCCCAATAGATTTCCCCATATTTTTTCCTGATGCAAGAATAAGTCTGTCTTCTAACTACCAAAACTATTATCTTTTATTAAAATAATTTAATGAAAGTCCTATCAATGTATAATTTTGCACATCCTTCCTCTTTTTGAATGTTAACATAAACAAACAAAGTCAAAAAAAGAAATAAAGACAAAAAATGCTCAAAGATACAAATCTAAAGAGCCACTATAACATAGGATCATGGTTTTTTGTCTGTACATACAGTGATTGAGACATGAGATCCTTCAGCCACTGGGATATCAGTCCTTCCTGCAACTTCAAGCTATATCACAAACATATTGGAAGAGTTACTACAATTAGCCTCAAAGGAAAGAAAGAGGAGGGGGGGAGGAGGAGAAGGTAATTCTAATAGTACACTAAAAACAAACCCCAATTCAGCTAATGAATAATACAAAGAATAACTCATATAGATTCAAAACACCATAAATAAAATGAACCTCATTAGCTATACCAAATGCAAAGCATTTCTTGTGGCCAGGGTTGTATAAACATTCCCATATATAGTTGTAAGTCCAATCACCTCCACCTCCGGTGACCGTAATGCTACAAAAATTGCCATGGCATCATCTGTATTCATCATCAACTCACATAATGTCGGAAAGATGATAAATAAAATAATATATATGTGAATGAAAGCCATTAAGACAGTTGCAAATTCTGGTAGAGCAATTTTGTTTTCTGAGTTCCCGTATGGAAGCACAGCGTGTGGACAGTGGACATGATGGAGACACTCTCATGCATGTCCTCAATGTGTGGGGAGGAGAATATATATTTTCTTACTAAAAAAATTCCTTTGATTTCATATAAGTTTCAGAAGATTTTGATAGTTGTTATTTATTTTGAAAACATAGAATATGCCTAAAAAAAAAAGAGATATATATACACACACACATACATATATTAATCAATTAATTGTTGTATCCCTACCTAATTTTTCAAGAATTGCAGTGTCCCTTGTGTCCATGTCCGTGCTTTTTAGCATAAAAGTCCAAAGATTTATTAAAATTTTCAGACAATTTTACTCTCAGAAATAAGATTACAAGAAATCAGAACCACCCTACATTGGTACAGAGTGAATCGCTAAAAAAAAAAAAATTTGGAACTGAACGCATTAAGCCAGTTGCAGAACTGAATGAATCTATGTGGTTCCCATATGATGAAAAGTCACTGATTTTATTTAAATTCCAAGTCATACTCTGCTGCTGCACTCAACAACCAAACAGAGCATCAGGCATGACTTCTTTGATATGAAATTGCTGAATTTCATGGAATCATTGACTGATCTACGGTTTAAAATATGCAGATAATCATTGACTGAATTACTATGTAGTGTCCTAATTTGTCCAGAATTACAGTGTCCCGTGTTGTGTCTGTGCTTTTTAGTATAAAAGTCCCAAGATTTTTATTAGAATTTGCAGACAATTTTTTTACTCTGAGACTCTCCAGTGGAATACAGAGTGAATTGATAAAAGTAAACGAACCCCTGAAATTCTATGTGGTTTCCTGGGTTCCCATATGATGAAAAGGTCTGTGATTTGATTAGAATTCCAATTCATACTCGGCTGCTCCATTTTCTCAGCAACCAAACAGAGCAGAGCATGACTTCTTTGATATGAAATTGTTAAATATACATGGAATCATTGACTTCTTCTTCTTTTTTTAAATCTAAAATATGCAGATAAACACAATGAAATGTAGAAATCTCGGATACCCAGATACAATAAGGTCCAAAGAAACAAACTTTGAAGAAAACGGGATTGAATGAAAAGAGATAAGGTGACTTACCAATACCAGGGTCAGTATCAATGATGATCTTCTTTGGCTGAGCTGCCATGGCGTCTGAGAATGAAATAGAACTAGTACACAAATTGATTGATAGGTTGTTATAATGTTATTAATAATGGTATCAAGTATTGACAAGGATTGATGGTGATTTATTAAAATATTACGGAGTACATGGAAAAAACAAAAAAGTGAGGTGGGTTGTGTTGTGTCCCAAGGCCAAATGGCAAATAATTCTGAAGTAGTTGAAAAAGTTTGAATTTGAATAGAATTCTAATAAAATTATGCAATAGATTAGGATGAGGATTAGGATTTAATTTCAATTTGTATTTACATTTAAGTAGGAGTTGGATCCTATGTTTTAGGACTTGGTTGTGATGAAATTTATCTCCTTAATAGTATTTATGTATGTAGGAAGTATGAATGAAGCAAACAGAAAATTAATCAAAAAATGTCTATTTCCTCTCTCCAGTTCAGGAGATTAGTCATCTCAAATTGATTACACGATCTTTTATTTCTCAATTCACAACAGGGTATGGGTGTGTCGATTTATGTAAAGGGATAAAGATGTCAATTATATTAAGGAACAAGGGCAGAGCTAGAATTTTTTATTTGGAGGGGCCAAATTTTGGTATTAATATATTAGTTTCGAGTTAAGATAATTCATTGCACATGCGTAAATGCACATACACAAATATAAACATTAATATTTTGATATTAAAGTAGGTCATAATTTATAAATATATTGTATATAAAATTAACAACTTTCACATGTATATTCGCAAGATAATTTTTTAGGTAAATTTATCATCTTTTAAACTCTAACAAGTATACAAAAGCTATCTAGTTTCATATAAACATGTACAAAAAACTAAATTAGAGAAAACAAAAACTAGTTTGTCTCTATAACTATTAGACCAATTGACATATTCTATTGGTTTTTAAAAGCATTGTTGAACTAACTCAAACATTTAGGGGGAACTTCTATTTTTGTAGCTAAATATTTAAAGTTTTTAATACTTATACATAATATAAAATCTTTTTTTTTTTTTTAATTTTGTGGGGGTGGGGGGGGGGGGGGGGGGGGGGTGTGGCACTTGCTATAGCTCTACCCCTGTTAAGGAAGATAGTAGCTGGAGCTTCAGACTCAGAGTGGTCTCACTCTCAACTCTCAAGTCTCACCTCACTTTACTGCTTCAAGCCCCATGTTTATTTTTATGTTTGAGCATTGAAGACTTTTGGTTGTGCTGTTGGCCTGTTGCTGTGAAAGGAAAAGATAAGAGAAAAAATAAACAAAATATATTTATGACCCTTCTTTTGTTTATTTTTTATTATTCTATTTTATTTATTTCGGACAATATATGATAGGATAATTAGGATTCAACTTATAAAACTTCAAATAGTTTGATTCTCAACCAAAAAAAAAAAAAAACCTTCAAATAGTTTTTAGTATGGGTGCACAGACGAGATTCTAAGCCTAAGTATTTTATTTGACCACAAGAGATTGCCTTATTGAATTGACTAGAGCTATGATGTATTTTTCATTTGGTTTGGGACTTTGGATACACCCAATTTTTTTTACAATAGGTGATATAAAATATTTTACAATTTTTTCCGCAGTTCTTAAGTGGTATGTCTTTCATTGGTGTTATAGGTGGTTTCATGTGAGTGATGTTGTGTAAATCACAGTTTTGTGCCTTTGTTAATAATAGTACTTTTCTAATTGACCAATCACAACTTTTAGGACTAAAAATGAACAAAAATAATGGAAGGACAAAATTGTTGTGATATAAAACTTTTGGGGACTAAAAATGAACTTTAAGAAAGAAGGGACTAAAATAAAACTTGGATCAAACGTACATTGATTTTACCATGATTATATCAATAAAACATCATAACTCTTGCATGTTTAAACTCTTGACAATTAGTAGCCTACTAATAATATTATGAATGAGGTTGCACTTTTTTTTTTTTTTTTTGTATTGAATAAAATGGGGATGGGGTGATCAACCGTGCTATCCTACCAATGCATGGCCATAAAAGCTTCTACATTAGATAAGAAACAAATGTCTGAGGGACTTAAAATAGGGATAAAAGTGGCAAGCGTTTTCTTAGATGAGCTTAGCCATAGTCATTGGGTTTGAAGTGAACCATTTCTCGAGTCCATCATGTCAATTGACAAAACTTTTGTTATCAACCTTGAAATGGTCAAACTCTAAAAACCTTAGGGGTCATTTGGTACATGTGTTTAAATACATGTTTTCAGTTTTCAAATAATATTACACGTATTTCTACACACTTTTTCAGTTTTTAAAAATACAAACAACGTTACTAGAACAACATTACCAAATGAGCCCTTAATTTTTGATGGTCAATCGAATTTCAGGCAGATGATGCTTTCAACATAAGTGTCCCAAAAATGAACCAAAAAAATTAAAAGATCTATGAACCCCCAAAAAAAAAAAAAAAAAAAAAAATTCTAAACATCTCCAAAGTCAAAGGAGAGTCACAAAAACCAACACATTGAAATAGTACATTACAAAACCAAGGATAATGAAAGAGATGGAATCATGTGAATGAAGCCTCAAAAGGGACAAATGAGAACTAGAAAATAAGTGTGCTTGATCTATGGTCCAAAGGGTTTAAGTTGGCGTCATGAAGTCGAAGGTGACTAAGTGACTTTGAAGGGCGAAAGGTTTGATGGATGATGAAGCTGTGTTTAGCGAGAGAGACAAAATTAAAGGGAAAATGGAATATGAGAGTTTTTTTTTTTTTTTTGAGTGACCGAATATGAGAGGTGGAGTATGAATTATGAATTGTTTATTTTTCATAAAAATACAATGTGTGTCTTTGTATATGGTTTACAAGATGGTTTATTTAAATTTTTCAAGTAATATTTTTGACCGAAAACACTATTTTTGACAGTTCATCAGGTCAAAATTGCTCACAACCCATTAGATTAGACTCATCAATTAGGTCTTTTGGATATTTGCTAACCCCATCCTTTTCTCTCTTTTTTTCTTTTTTTTTTCACCCAATTTTTAGAGTATTTATAACAGTCTTTTTATATTTTTTTACTGTTTGAAGAGCATACAATAACTTTTATCTGTGACTTTGTATCTTTTCAAATATATTTTCCAACCGACTCATTATTATTATTTTTTTATCTCATTTAAATATGATTTCTTCATTATTTCTATATTCTTTTTTTAATCTTCCTTTATTATTTTTAAATCTTTCCATATTCTTTTGCAGGGTCACGTTTTTCAGCCCCAGCCCAAGATGTAAGGGATCTGGGACTAATGAACCCAGTACAATAAATTTGTAGAGAGTGTGTCGAAGAACCAGGCTTTAGTGCACGTATAACGGTTAATATGGTGTTCGTCGCGATCAAGCTAAGATGAACTGAATTTATCAAGGAAGATTGGTCCTCGGCACAATCCGAGGAGCCCTTTCGAGTTCGCGTTGAGTGATAAAAATTTTCCGCCCCCATTTGCTTCCCATTCCATCCTTTTTATAGCCCCTTTTCCTCCTTTAACTTTTTAGATTCATAGGGCTGCTACTTGTCCCATCTGCCCATCCCCAAAGTTGTTGGGAGTGGTTGTAAACGCAAAGAGACATGGCTATGTCAAGTACGAAGCATCGTAATAATGGCAGCTTTCCCTTAGATATTTTCATTCTTCCTGTTGTCATTTTCTGTCTTGGTACTTACCCTATTCTGTGAAATGACCCGGAGTGTCACTACTAGTTGTAGGCTGCTCGCTTTGTCCTCGGCTACATCCATGGCCGAGGAGGGGTTCTTCCTTGGATTGGGCCCTTGGCCCAATGTAGATATTGACATGGGTTTCTCGGTCTTTTACCCTCCACAATAGCCCTTCGAGATTCTTCTTTTCTTCCCCACGGGGGGAAAGGAGGATCTTGATGTGATGATTGCCCGTTCGTGCCCATTTTGCACTATTCTTGGTTGTGAGACATTCTTTTAGTTTATCCAAGCCACGTTCCTATCGTTTTGGTACACAAGGCGCGCTTTCATTAAAGTCTTTTTATGAGGTTACGCGAATCCAACGGCTGAAGACTGCTTTGGAAATTGAGCGAGATTTATCTCGCTCGTAATTCTTTCTTAGAGATTTGGGCGAATTGATTGCCACCAGGTTTGCCTCCTATATAAGACACATGGGGAGGGTCGCTCTTCTTTATTCGCAGATCCTTGAGTTCTGCGGGAGTTTCAAGCTCTTAACTCTTCAAATGTTCCCAAGGGCCCCATCAAGATAGTGATTGAGATTTAGGGAGCGAAATGATCAAGGATAAGGGTGAGGGTAAACGAACCAAGCCCTCTTCAAAAGTCACAGGCATCATCGAGATTCAGAATGACACAGTTAAGGCAAGGGGGGGCAGAGGCCAAAGATATTCCTCCCCTTCGACTGGACAAGAAAGAAGTCTCTCTTCCTTCAGCCAAAATCTGAAGCAGGGGTAGGTTGCATCAGATTTTTAGTGCAACAAAATTTGGATTTCATCCGGTGCCGTGTGTCACACGTGTGCAGATTTGGATCTCTCATCGCCAGTACCATCCATATTTGCTTGATCGCTGCTAGAGCAATATTTGCTCGATTGCTGCTAGAGCAAGTATGTGGATTTAGTGTTTTTGCTTCTTCTTCTCTCCCATCGCCGGTACCATCCATACTTGCTCGATTGCTGCTAGAACAAGATTGAGGATTTATCGTTCCCATGGACTGCTTTTTATAGTTAGCTTTTGAAATAGGCTTGTCTAAGCCCTTTTTATGTACACTGTACTTCTTCTTTATCTAATAAAAAGACGACTTTATTTTACTTTGCGAACCTTTCCTTTTCTGCAATAATTGTTTCATGAATGGGTGTGTTGTATCTTTTCTTTCGAATAGCATTTAGAATTGATGCCGCTGATGGTAAAGAGCTGTCACCCCGAATTTGTTAAAACTGAAGGGGACGCGACCACTAACTTTAAATAAGTTAACTATATAAGACTAATCAGGAAAACAATCGCATGCTCTACATTGCGAATAGTGCAACCGCCCAAGGACGTGTAATTTAAAGTAAACGGTCCGAGGGGATCACCGGGTACTAAGGCTCTTTTCAAAGTTTACGATGATGTTTATAGCTTTAACTTGCTTTAGGCATCTGGTTCGAAGACCAAGGCATGATTGAATTTAACTTAAATGCTTAGAAAGTTACCAGTGTGTGTTGGTTGCCACAAAGCAGGAGGTTCGAGGATGATGCAAGACCTCGGTTCTGTCTAGGACTCAAATTCGTCTTTGAAGTAACTAGTTTTCCCATAGGTTTGAGTCCGAGGACCATGCAAGACCTTGGTTCTATCTAGCACTTAGATTCTTCTTTGAAGTAACTAGTTTCCCCATAGGTTTGAGTCCGAGGACCATGCAAGACCTTGGTTCTATCTAGCACTTAGATTCTTCTTTGAAGTAACTAGTTTCCCCATAGCTTTGAGTCCGAGGACCATGCAAGACCTTGGTTCTGTCTAGTACTTAGATTTTTCATGAAGTAACTAGTTTCCCCATAGGTTTTAGTCCGAGGACCTTACAAGACCTTGGTTCTGTCTAGTATTTAGATTTTTCATGAAGTAACTAGTTTTCCCGTAAGTTTAAGTCCGAGAACTATGCAAGACCTTGGTTCTGTCTAGCACTTAGATTCTTTTTTGAAGTAACTAGTTTCCCCATAGGTTTGAGTCTGAGGACCATGCAAGACCTTGGTTCTGTCTAGCACTTAGATTCTTCTTTGAAGTAACTAGTTTTCCCATAGGTTTGAGTCCGAGGACCATGCAAGACCTTGGTTTTGTCTAGTACTTAGATTTTTCATGAAGTAACTAGTTTCCCCATAAGTTTTAGTCCGAGAACCTTGCAAGACTTTGGTTCTGTCTAGCACTTAGATTTTTCATGAAGTAACTAGTTTTCCCGTAAGTTTGAGTCTGAGAACTATGCAAGATCTTGGTTCTGTCTAGCACTCAGATTCTTTTTTGAAGTAACTAGGGGTGTGCAAAAAACCCACCGACCCGCCAAATCCGACCCAACCCAACCCGACCCACCGGGTTGGGTCGGTTTTTAAGGCTTGGTAGATTGGGTTGGGTTACCAAAAAATTTTTTATAGCGGGTCGAGTCGGGGGGTTTGGGTCATAAAATTACAAACCCGCCAAACCCAACCTGACCCACCCTGACCCACCCATATTTAATATATATTTTATATTTAATAATTTTTTTTTAAAAAATCAATTGTAGGGCCCTTATATATATATTTATTTAAATATATATATATATTATATATTTAATAACTTAAAAAAAAAAAACCAGTTGTAGAGCAGCATTTCCTCAATTCCTCCTACTAATACTAATTTAATATATATATATATATATATATATTATATAATTAATAAATTTTTTTTAAAAACCAATTCTTCCTATCTTATATAAAAGCCAATTAGTTCACACAAATCCTAATAAATTACTATTGTTGTTTAGTCATTAGTGTTGAGCCTTTAAGGAGTTACATTGATACTAATCTTTAGGTTTTTTTAATATATTACTATTTATATTTTTTTTCTACTCAATTTAATAATAATAATAATAAATTGTCAAACCCATGGGTTCAACTCGACCCAACCCGACCCATGTGGGTTGGGTTGGACTTATGTGATGGGTTGGCTTAGGTTGAATTTTTTTTGACCCACCATGGTGGGTTGGGTCAAAAAATCCCCTCAATCCGACCCATACACACCCCTAGAAGTAACTAGTTTCCCCATAGGTTTGAGTTCGAGGACCATGCAAGACCTTGGTTCTGTCTAGTACTTAGATTCTTCTTTGAAGTAACTAGTTTTCCCATAAGTTTAAGTCTGAGAACCATGCAAGACCTTAGTTCTGTCTAGTACTTAGATTTTTCATGAAGTAACTAGCTTCCCCACGAAGGTTCTCCGAGCCGGGCTATTAAACCCGCGAGAACTAGCCCCTTGATATATGTATGGGGCATATACTTGATGTCAGGAGCCCCTAGAACTGTGCCCCATTTCGCGTAATCAGTACCTCCAAGAGTGGCCCTGAGCGGAAGCTGAGTTATGACAATAACCGTGTATTCTTGGAAATGATGGGGAAGCTTCCGTGTAGCATGCATCACCACCAAAATGGTCCTCTCGAGGGACTCTTGCTGATAGGAACTTGATCCCACCATGATTAACCGTTGCACTCACTATCACGCGAGCTCTTCCTATAGACGGCACCAATTGTAGGGTCACGTTTTTCAGCTCCAGCCTAAGATGTATAGGACCTGGGACTAGTGAACCCAGTACAATAAATTTGTAGAGAGTGGGTCGAAGAACCAGGCTTTAGTGCACGTATAATGGTTAATATGGTGTTCGTCGCGATCAAGCTAAGATGAACTGAATTTATCAAGGAAGATTGGTCCTCAGCACAATCCGAGGAGCCCTTTCTAGTTCGCGCTGAGTGATAAAGATTTTCCGCCCCCATTTGCTTCCCATTCCATCCTTTTTATAGCCTTTTTTCCTCCTCTAACTTTTTAGATTCATAGGGCTGCTACTTGTCCCATCTGCCCATCTCCAAAATTGTTGGGAGTGGTTGTAAAGCCAGAGAGGCATGACTATGTCAGGTACGGAGCACCGTAATAATGGCAGCTTTCCCTTAGATATTTCCAGTCTTCCTGTTGTTCTTTTCTGTCTTGGTACTTACCTTATTCCGTGGAATGACCTGGAGTGTCACTACCAGAAGTAGGCTGCTCCCTTTGTCCTCGGCTACATCCATGGCCGAGGAGGGGTTCTTCCTTGGATTGGGCCCTTGGCTCAATGTAGATATTGACATGGGCTTCCCGGTCTTTTACCCCCCCCCCCCCACAATGGTTATTATTCAATTACTTATCATTTTCCCTTTCTATTTTTTCTCCTAAAAAACCTATCAAATTTTATTTTAAATGATTATTATTATTATTATTTATTAGAAAACATTTTAGATCATAAATACTAATCAGTAATCTTTTTTTTTTTTTTTTGTTAAACATGCTAATAATATTAGCAACAAACAGTTTGTTATCAAAGAGTTCAGCTTTATCAAAAGCCAGTAAACTATTCACCACAGACAGTGGGTCATACAAAATAAGAAGTCAGTTAACTGAATAACTCCCATTTTAGCTAACCTATTAGCACATCTATTTGCTTCACTAAATATGTGTTACTGTGCAATTAGGGAATGGTCTAATCAGGTTCCTACAAACAATCAAAAGAGGTTCTAACATGAGATTTATAGTGGAAAGATTGGAAAGCAAAAAAACCAATCACTTTTGCATCTAATTCTGTATTGATATTGTCTATGTTCAATTGCCGAGCTAGAGAGAGGCCATCCTTTAGGGCCCAAATCTCAGCCATATTGCTGGAAATACTCCCAAGATTCCTCACAAAACTAGCGATCCAGTCCCCATTACTATAGCACAGCACCCCACCTCCCCCAGCCTTCTTAGGATTTCAATAACAGATTCGTCTGTATTAAGCTTCACCCAACCCAGAATGGGCTTTTTCCAGCTAACTTGGACTTGGATTCTACTTGGTTTGCTGGAGTTATCAGGTAAAATAACAAAGAATCTAGCTCCCTTCTTGATACAATGAGAGTGTATGTTTGGGTCGGTTCTCCCAAATTGGAAGATAAACCTATTTCAATGGAGCCAAATCATCCATATAGCTTGGGGAAAAAACAATCTTCCAAGGTATACGAGGCTGCAAGAGAAACTCATGAGATTCACAGTTCCTTATTAACCAATTCAACAACAGGTCCCAAAGAAATCCTGCCTTGCATCATTGATTCCCAAGTTCCTCTAAACATCCTTTGCCACGCTACAGTCTCGTAGAACATGGGTAATTGACTCAGCAAACATACCACATAAATCACAGGCAGTATCAAGATTAAAACCTCTTGAACCTAAAACTTCTTTAGTACGGATGCTAAAGTGAGAGCATTGCCAAAGGAAGAATTATATTTTTGACGTAGTTTTGGCATTTTAGACCCACAAGTTATAAGCATCCAGGTTCAAAGGATTCAAACTTTGAGCAATCAGATAGTTCGATTTTAGAGTGAAATTCCCATCCTTAGAAAAAGCCCATGAGTATATCTTCCTGCAAAGGGTTTGAAGTAAGAGGGATCCCTTTAATTTCTTGCATGATATACTCTGGCAAAACAAAGGAAATCCCAACATCATTAGATAGAAAGTCCTTAATTGAGATGTTCCCTTCCCCCTCTATTAGAGGGCCTTGAATTTGTTTCCTAAGAGGGCTTGAGGCCAACCAAAAGTCACCCCATACACTCACAACTTCCCCATTAGAAATAGGCCATTTTAATCCTTTGTTAAACACCTCCCCCCCTTCCTTAATTTAGTAGTCTTCAATAGTGCAATCTCATTTGTATGGATCTATCAATTCATCATTAAAATCAACCTTTATTATATACCTTTCCTTTTTAAAAAAAAATATAAATATAAATAGGTACAAATAGAAAAAAAAAATCACTCAAAAGACAAACCCACCCCACCATGTATGATTAACCCACACTTGATGCCACCACTCATTTTCACTCAAAAAACACCAAAGGCCACACATGAATGACATAGACAGCGCTAGCTCCACCGCCGCTCCAAAACTTGAAGAGAGAGCCACGTTGTTTGCTCTACCGCTACTCGTCCTCCTCCCTTTCTCTAAGGACATGCTACCCGGATGGGTTAGAATTTGATTGGTTTTAAGATTATGTTGCGTTTGTGTTTTGATTGTGTATCCTTTAGAGTTTATTAGAGCCGTTTGAGAGAGAGAAAGGGTTTGGGTTGAGTTTTGTAGCCGTTGTGAATTGAATGTTGAGAGTAAAAGTTCAATATTTTTAAGAGGTTGGGTTGAATTATTTATTCTGGTTAATTCTTTTCTTCAGAGTCAGACAAACAAAGTGACATTTTTTTGTGGGTTTTGGGCAATGGGCTGAGCTCGTACTAAATGACTCTTATACCCTCATTTATCGGCTCAAGACGAAGGACACTGCAACAAATTTGGAATAAAAAAGATGGGTAAGTTAGGCAAAGCCAAAAGTAGCCTCTTTAGTCTTTTCTTCCCCTCCATTCAATTTCAAATATTCATTAGACATTCGGCAAAAGCAGCACACACAGTACACTGCACTACAGTAGTAGTAGTAGATCTAATCACTCTCATTTGCTCAGAATGAACCGAACTTTCTTTTTTTGATAAGTAAAGAATGAACCGAACTTTCTCTTCTAAGATCCCAAAGAAACCTTCTCCAGCACCGCCAAAGGTCGATGGAAGCACTGACAAGACCAAGAAAAAGAAGAAGAAGAAGCAGAGTCCTACCCGAAACCCATTACAAGATTTCAATGCCATTTCCACCATCTCCAGCAGTAGCTATGGCAGTGAGTCTTCTTCTGTGTCCAGTGAAGCTCCCAGAGGCTGCCTCAGGTTCTTTCTCTCTCACCATTCTTCTTCTTCTACTTCAAATTCGAAAACCTCTTTTGATAGATACAAAACTGTGTCCAAAACACCCAAATCAGCCCCTAATGTGATGGTTTCAAAGCTATCCAAATCTAAGCCCTCAAGGGAGAGCAAACTGTCAAAATCAAACATTGAAGAAAACCCAGATAGACCCATATCACAGAAAGCACAGAAAATTAAGAAAAACCCACCTTGCTTGTACCAATGGCAATCTGGGAAGAAAACCAGTTCCAAAACCGGGCAAAAATTGAAACTTTCTTCTGTTCTAAACAATAGTGATGATTCTGTGAATAAGTTGGCATCTGGGTCTGAAGTAGAAGGACTTGAGAGGGTGGTTAGTCATGTAGGTGAGGCCACTGAGCTCAAACCATGGGGTGCTGCTGATGCAACTTGTACTCCTTTGAGTAAAACAGCAAGTGGGTCAGGTTTGGATTGTGAAGTTGGTAAGGTTGTGGAGGAGAACTCAAACAGGAGCAATAGTAAGACACCTCCTGTTCTGCCCTCGGTGTCGCCTGAGATACAATGTGGATCATCTGTGGTGTCTACAACGATAACGCCTTCTTGTTATGCTGCTGGCCCCATGGTTTCTGGGGTCACTGACAAGAGGAAATGTAGGCCTAGAGGGATTCTAGCTATTGGAGAAAATGATGACTTTGGTAAAGTTAAGCCTTTTGATAGTTTTGATGATGATGTTGATGAAGAAAATGTTGTAGGGGTTGGTGACGAGTCACTCGTGATCCCTGAACCTGCTGAGGCTTCAGTGCATTGGCTTTTATCTCCATGTAATGAGGAGGATGAGGATCAGAAGGAGAATTCTGAAAATATGTCATGCGGAGCTGAGAGGCCGGCAGGGTCTGCCATGCTTCAATCTCCTTCACCCTTATCTGGTGATGGGTTTTCTTCAGATATTAGTAACAATTGTAATACAACAAGTACTACTAGTAGTAGTTGGAGAAGGAGTACTCATTTAATTTCTCCAAAGGGACTTCCAGAATTTGAAGGATTTATGGAGCCTCTGTGTGACCAAGAGGCCATTATGTCTTCTCATTGTGTGACACCAAGTCGTGAGGCTGTTCCCTTAAAAGAAGGTGGGAAAAACCATAATGATATTGAAGGTGAGAATTCTCCATTCTCCAAGGGCTCTTTTAGTGGAAATGTCATGCAAACCCCACAATCAGACTTAAGCTCAGGTAGACCTGTTGGCCTATCATGGTTAAATGAAGACAGTTACAAGAAACAGCACTTTGAAGCTGAACTGAATTCAGTGGCTGACATACTTCAAATGACAAGGTTGTCTCCCAAGAGACATTTATTAACAGAGGATACTGTTGATTCAAGTTTCCAGTTTGATTGTCTAACTAATTCTTCCAACTCCATCGATCTTACCCAATTTCAGAAAATTTTAGATGATCAAGCTTCATGGCTTTCAAATTCTACTTTTGATAGTGTGTCGCAATCCCAGATGAGAATATCTTGGAGGGAAGGATTAGCTAGCCGAATTTATGAGATGGATGAATTTGATTGTTGCAGATGCTTATCAGATGAAGAGGAAGATGCCAGTGGCTGCAATGGTGACCAATTAAAATCCCATTGCAGTCCTGAGGCCAATAAAGATGTAGCAAGTAATCAGATATTTACTGGCAACTCGATGTGTACTGAATTTGTAGATAATGAACTAGGAACTGATGAGAACGGTAAAGAACAGTTTCCATCTCAATTACAATGTTCCTGTGCAGAATCCATCAGCACCGATGGAGGTGGCCTTGTTGCTTCAAAGGATTCAGATTGGAGTCTATGCTACAAGAACCACCTGTTTGAAGTATAATTCATTACCTTCTCTTTTATGGGTAAGTCTGACTAACCTGAGTTGAAAGATGGTTTTTCTTTGTGGTAACTGGGAATTACTACTTTAGGATGACTCCCACTCTTTTATTCTATTCTTTGAGTCATTTCAATTGTATTTTACTTGAATTTTCTTCAATTAAAGCTTTGCTCTTCATTATATTATGTAGGATGTATTATGATTTGCCAGATCTGCAGTGAATATAATCTCAGTTGAGACTTGAGAACTTTTTTTGTTGGTATATTGAGAAATTCTGTCATAGTTCTTCTGTGAACTAATAATTCATGTCATCAAGAAGCAATTTAGTAATCACGATGGTGCCACTCTTAATAACTGCTAATGATTTTTTTGGGTACAAAAAGTAATTCATTAAACACACTTAAACAGGAATAATGGAGATGGATCTTGCAGTGCATTGACCCTCCAAGTCCAAAAGGAACATTAGCAATATATCACTAGGAGGTTCAGAAAACAAAATACAATCTTCTTATTGACAGCATCTGTGCCTAGCTAAGGTGTCAGCACAACAATTAGCTTCTCTAAACATATGTTTGACCCAAATGTAGGGAACTTTGGAAATCAATTCCCTGTAACTCATAATGTGTGCCTGTAAGTTTCTGTTAGGAGTGTCAGATTTTGTAACTATGTTAACCACCACCGCTGTATCAAGTTCTACTTCTAAAGAGCTCAAATGAAGTTGTTGAACCAAGAGTACCTCTATAAGGGCCTAGAGCTTTGTCATTACAGTTGTTGTGACCCCTATGGATTCTAAAAACCCTTGTAACCATGTTAATCACCACAAAGAATGAGCTTTGAGATTTCATGAAATTTTGTAGAGCAATTTGAATTTCGAGTTTGTTTTAGTTGCCAGATCATTTTTTTTTATAACCACTAGCCTTATATTTTTCAGATAACAAATCCTTAAAAAGAAGGGAGCTCAACTTCTATAAGTTCTCAATTCATTATACTTAATAAGATGCCAGGAAGGGGAGAGAGAAATATGAGGTGACAATAGTAGTATCATTTATGTCATGCAATTTAGATGATAGATCTTGTGGGGTACTAGGATTCATGATTGATCCTAGATAAGGGAGCCAGATGAAAGATATGGAATCACAATGTTTTCTCTTTGACAATAATATGTGACAAAGGAACCCAATAATTCTAGTTTGAATGACAAATTCTTTTATAAGAACATGGTGTATGGTTAAATCATGGGTTCAAGGCCCTTTTTTGTTTAATTAAAAATATTTAATAATAATCAATCTAGTTCCATCGTTAAATGTTCTTCATAATCCTTGTGATGTTCTCCTTTTTTTTTTTTTTTTGGATAAATAGTTACAATGGGGTTGGGGGGGGGGGGGGGGGGGGAAGGATAGGAGATTTAAACTTTGGATGTCTCCGTTGAAAACACTAGAAGGTGCTAGTTGAACTATGGCAAGTGATGTCCTATTCAATATGTTAGAATTTCCACACGTGTAACTATAAGTTGCTAACAATACTTTGGCTTGGTATTGGCCTTAAAAGCTATGATAAAAATATAAATGGTAAACATAATCGAAGCATAAAGAAAAGAGGTTCAAAGCAATTGAGACAAAATGGAAGCAAGTGGTTGAGTTTCCAATGCTTTTCAATAAGGACCTTGTTGTGGGACTGAAAGAGAAAGTGGAAAGATTTGATTAAGATTGAGAATTGGGAAAAGGTTGTTGAGAGAGCAAATGAGTTTCTGCAGTGTTTCATTTCCAACAAGCCTTAAAAGGAGCTCTAGGAACTCTGACTAGTTCTTTGAACAATGAGTTACATTTACAGACCATCAATGCTAATATTGGCATGTTTGGGACACTAATAGAAATAATCGATTAGTCCTTCTACTGTAGGCATTATTTTTTTTTTCCAAAAAAGAATTAAGAAATAATCATGGTAACCATTCAAGTAGATGAAATTAGTAAAATTATTTGGGAATGTATTGAGCAATATAATAGAGAAGTATGTAATGTTTTCTCTTTGCTCAGATGAGCTGAATACTTTACCAGATCACTAGAAATTTTTGCAAAGCTTATTGGTAATGCTTGAGAACTATGGGGAAATGGGTTATGGTTTTATTTATATAGAAGTCTACTAGTAATGTCAGTGGCATATCTTTGAGGCTAGATGGTAATATGCCTTTTATGTTGGGCTTTCTTCTTCCTGGGTTAGGTAGGTGTGTGTACCCTTCTTGTAGTATATTTAAGATGTTGGTGAGAGTTTGAAAGTGCTGCTAGTGGTATAATGAAGTTCCTGGGAAGGACTAGTGTTTTGGAATTCTGTACCATCTTGTTTTATGTTCCTTTTATGGAGAGAGAGGGAGAGAGAGAGAGAGAGAGATTTTGAAGACCAAGAGTTGTCCATGTAGAGTCTTAAATTTCAATTAATAGGGTTGTTGTATTATTGGATGTTATTAAATGCGCCTAGACCTCCAAAGCTTTCTGTTCTCATAGCATTTGTAATTTGTAGTTTGTACTAGAAACTTTAGGGTATACATCCTGTTTACTTCATTGGTTTTTCTTGTACTTGGTTTTTGTTTAATGAAATTTAAGCCTTATGGTCTAATGTAGAAGTCTGAGTATTGCTTATAGCTAATACTGGATCTGGGTATAGTTCAGATAGAGTCATACTCATATCAACGGATCTAGAACTAACTCCTCAAATTTGTAAAATAGACCCAGCAAGCAAGGAAATGAGCCTAAAATTTGAAAACGACTCACCAAGCAGGAAATTGAGTAGAATTAACTCCTAAAATGTCGAAAATGGACCTAACAAGCAGGGAAATGGGCTGATTGAGCCATGGTGTACTAGTAGAAATGTAGAATAATTAGTCGAGGTTTCTAGATATAAGTTGAGACCAAATGGCCTGTAGCTGTAGGGATCTTAGTGGTCCATATGGGCAATTGCATAGGACATAAAAGGGGAGCCGTCAAGGATGACTTTATAGAGAGTGTTACTTTGTTGAAAAGACCAAGTTTGTTTGAATAGGTCTGAGAACTGAATACCTAAACATTGAGTTGTTGGAATTAATATTTACTAGTTAGTAAGTTTTTGACCATTTTTTACTTAAAATGGATCCCAGCCTTAGTTTCTGACTATATTTGCTTACTAGGAATCAGAATTTTGATCTTTTTGTTTTGTTAGTAATCTTATATTCTCTTACTAATGTCCCTACATTTTTCAAAGACAGCATAAATCTGTTACACTGAAAATTTGCTTGTAGTAGGCCACTGTTTCTTTACTCTCCTTTATTCGAGCAAAAACTTTTGTGACATCAATAAGATAAAGGTTGTAGTCTTTTTTCCCCTCTTCTAATTACACCTTGCTGTTAACATTTTTTCTCTTAATTGCTTTCTTAAGGGAGTATCAAATTTGTAAACAGAATAAAAGCTGGTAGTTTTTATTTTTATTTTTATTTTTTATTGCTATTTGGTTGAAGATGAAAAAATTGAAAATCAGCAATTCTTCCGGGATTTGAAAAGGTAAAAAGAACTATAAATTTGATCTGGTTCGCTGTTGTTAAATAATAATTGAATCATTCACAGTATTGGTAATTTAGAAGATAAAAGAGCCACAGACATTAGTTACACTTTGTTTTTGCATTTATAATTTAATGACTTGAGACTGAAATTAGAGATTTTTTTTCCCTCTTGATTTTAAGTCTTTTATTGCTGTGATGCCGTAGGGAGAACTTAGATCTAGTGTAGATCTGACATGAACCAGCCAAGAGATGCCACCTTCAAGCAAATTGGCACTTACAAAAAAAAATTTAAGAAGGAATTCTAGTAATAAACAGGATTACTGCTACAAGTGGATTTTAGATTTATTTATTTATTTATTTGTTTTTGGAGTGAGAAGGTAGATTGAAGTTGGGACACTAAAAAATCATTTTTTATATAGTCAAAGAGACCAAAGATTAGTGAAATATGATAAATGAAGGACTAGTCTGGTTTATAACAAACAGGTTGATAAAATGGACTGATGCACATTATTTTTCTGTGGGCTTAAATTCTGCAAACCCCCTGATTGAGGATGAAAAACTTGAAAATCAGCATAGCTGGGGGTTGTAATGCAAGAGAACTATAATTTTGTTACTATTCTTTGTTATAACAAAACATGAAACAGTAATTGATTCATTTAAAGTATCAATCCGTTATCTTTAAATGGGAGAAGACACAAAGACATTAGTTATACTTGATTTTCCACAGATGATATCATGACCTGATTATTGAAATGCAATTATATACTTGATTTTGTACATATGATGTAATGACTTAATATTGAAATGCAATTATATGCTGCATGCGGAAACTACTTTTACAAATGACCATTCTCTAAGCCTTGTTCTTGTTGTTGACTTCTTGTTCTAATGGATTACATGACCAGAAAACCACTAAACCAACCCTTGAGGTTATACAAGACTATTTTCCATTGGCAACTTTTAACTTTGTTTAAGTAATAGTACATTGTTTCTCTTTTTCTGGTAAAAGATATGTCTTGTAACAATTTTGCTGTTTTAAATCTTTTTACTTTCTTGATATTCATTAGGGATGTATATCTGAAGTCTGAACACCATGGAAATGATTTTAATCCCTTTGTTTCTTAAACTTGAAGAAACAAAATCTAAATCCTGTTTTGATGATAAATCAATTGTCATTTGTCACATTTTTTTGATCCTGATAAGATAAATCGCAACTAGACATGTAAAATATTTGCACTTATAACTTGTCTGTTAAGTCTTTAACTAAATGTTCTTAAGCTTATCTCTAGATTCTTATCTCTTTTCATTTGCCTTGTCATCAAGAATATAGATCAACACTATCCTGAAACACACTCAACATTTTAGCTATATAATTGTATTTAACGGTAACTATCATATGGGTCAAGCTAGCCTAAGCGTGTTGAAATATTCCAACACTAAATAATATGTATATATATATTATATAGTTTGCGTAATCCAATAGAGAAATATGTTCCACAAAAAAAGATAAATGTATATCTTAGTGCTATTATTAAAACTAGGAGTGCACGACTTTTATTAGAAGGAAATTTCAGCCACCCCTTAAAAAAACTGTAGCAATGAAAGAATTAGCACATTAAAGAACAAATAGTCGACTATGTTTGGTAGAGATCTTAGTCACGAGGACAGATTTAGTACATAAAATACAAACAAACAAGTGAACAACTACAATCATCTGGGTTCAGTCTTCAGAATCAAAATCAACTTGTATTAATTAATGTAACACATACGTGTACGAGACCGTTATAATGACAAAACAAATCATATAAAAGTTACAATTTTCAATAGCAGTTAGATACTCCTACTGTTATAAGAAACAAAATTTGAATGTTTTAATTACCATGGCTTGTTCAAGACCAGGGTCAACATTTCTGGGTGGCTGAAACTTCCTGCTTGGCTCTGACCGAGTTCTATAACATGTATCTACTTTTCTTTAACTCTAATTATGGCAATCTGGGTGGACATACTTCTTTGACTTGGTAAATTGGTGGTCATACTTGAGCAAGAGAAATATAAAAGAAGATATGCTTGTTATACATCAAAATGCAATTTAATATAATTTTTTTGACTTTATTTGGCGTGCGTGACTTCAATATACCACAATTATATCATAGATAGGATGATGCTGATGACAATAATAAATATTTATTGATATGGTTTTCTTTAAACAAAGCCTGCTGTTGAATTTGTTGATACATGAAAAACCAGTCAAATGCCAAATTTTAGAGTAATGGGTTTTTATTTATTTATTTATATATATATATATATATATAACTTCAATGTCATTGAGTTGTTTGTACTTGGTTGGTTGTAATAAAATATGATCCGCAACTAATTTGGTAGTTTTTTTTTTAATATGAATTTTCTAATATAGCGTTATTTTCTGTTAAAATAATAATAAGTCTATCTATACAAATTATTTTAACAACTTTTTTTTTTTACCAAAATATTAAATTTTTGGTACACAATAAAAATAATATTAGTAACAAACCCATAAATAATTGATTGATACATTAATCACAACTTGTCAGCTTCATAAATTTATATATATATATATATATATATATATGAAAATAAGAAATAATATTTATGAAAAGAGTCTTTTACCTGATCTAGCTAGGATGTTTGAGAGACATTTTGATACAAATGCCCCCTCCCATTATAACTATTAAAATATCATTATATATATATATTCCTAAAAAAAGGTCATATTCATAGTATTATTCTGAAAATACAAAAAGATATTTTTGGGCAAATGATTTGTCTCCCTATCAAAGTCAAAAATCAAAATGACGTGTAAGACTTCGATGCTTCATTGTTTCTTAGAAGAACAAGTTGGGAGAAGTATATATCACTCACCAACCACCCCAATATGCAAAAAAGCCCAAAAGTCCTGCATCTTTAATTAACCTCTTGCACATAGTGTTGTCTCATTCATTATTCCTTCCTTCAACATAAAGATAGCAAGGATATCCACACAAGTCTTAGATGGAGGGTCTCATCCCCATGGTGTTCAAGGCATTCAAGAAAAACAGAGTTCGCAGCCAATACAGGTGTCTCTCCTCAGGAGCTTCTCAAAGTTACAACATAACTGATTTCTACACCAATAGCCAGAGTCATGTATACATGTTGCCTTCAACTGAAAAGGTAGGTGGTTTTCACACACAGAGAAATGGTCACAGGAGACACAAGTCTGTTGGAGATTATGCCGTTGAATTCTCATCATCTGGAGAAAACATGAGAAGAATGGAAGTTGCACCTCCTGCCCCCCAGAAACTTGTGAGGTTTAGGAGCCACAGAATGTTCTCATGTGTAACTGGTGCCTAGAATTGCAACCTTTCTTGGTATCAACTAATTCCAAGTGTTGTAATATTTTGGTGATTTTGTTGTTTGTTTTTTGGTTATTTTTTTGCATTTATATTTTCATTACTTATAGGTACATATCATTTCTCCACAATTGTTGATATGATCTGTTGTGATTAATATATAATAAAAGTGGCATCAATAGTAAGCTGAAAGTGAAATTGATGTTACTTCGATTACAACAATGATCAAATTATGTCAACAATTGTGAAAAATGTTGTGTACTTACTACTCGATGTAATTTAGATGTAAATACTTTTATGCATAATACACAACTTTATCATGCCCAACTGAGGCTCATTAGGCAAAATTGAGTCCGATCAAGTACTCTACCGAGGCTGATGAAGATATATGTGATGTATATAGAACTCAATAGTACTGTAGCTTTTGTAATCTCAAATTTATAAGCTACAATTGTTTGGTGCCTGCAAATAATTAAGCCATGTGAAGCTGTTGACATGTATGCTTGCTTGTGAGATTCGCACACCCAATGATCAGTCCTGAGATTGCATAGCTAGAATTTGATTATTGTACAAAGTTTGGACGCACTCTCAATTATTTATAATTAACTTTGCTTTACCAACATTTTTGTTGTTATCGATAAGGTGAGTGTATTACTGAAGCTAAAGTTAAACGTGCATTTTGATAAATAAAAAAAATTCTTATTGTTTATTTATTGAAAATTGATTAAAGTATATAATTCTAACTTAAGGGAATGAATTAAAAGATTGTATATAAATGAATATCAAAAAAATTGAAAGTAAGAAAGACCCTAATGATATTCTTCACAAAATTAATGTGAATATCATGGAAAAACAAGTTGAGATTCAAGGAACTCAAAATGATTTGGCTTGCTATAAATCTTACGAAAAGGTTGTAGATGATCAATGATGTTTGCAGTACTGTCAAAGTGTCAACCACTTGTTTGTTAGATTATCATATTGATTGATGTTGGGAACTTTCCTCATACTCTTCTTTCTAAGAATAATTCTCTGCAATAACCAGCTAAACACTAGAAAACAAGATACACTCATTACTAATTTAAATATATTACATCAAGTGGTTAATTAAACATTAATTTTTCAAAGTTCCACAGCAAAAAGCTATCACGCCATAGTCATTCCATGATGTATTACAAATAATTGTCGAACCTTTACTTACCTAGTTCAACTCAAGCATGATTATGAATGATAATTACAATAACAGGCTTGGCGTTGTTACTTTGTTTGCACGGCTCTTTTTTTTTTTTTTTTTTTTTTGGGGGGTGATATTTCAATAGTTATAACCGGAGATGAGGTATTTGAACCCTAAATATCTCTGTTGAAAATACTAGAAAGTGTTTATCAGTTGAGTTACAAAATTCTTGTGATTGAAAAGTTTCTCATTCTTTTTTTTTTAAGAAACGAAAAGTTTCTCATTCAACTTCTCTTGATAGATTTGTTGATTTTCCCTTAACTCAAAAAACTTATCGCGTATAGCTTATTATAAAATTGTAGTGTGATGAGAACAACTTGTAAGAATAGGAAATCTAAGGTTCACGGTTTCTTTTTCATTTTCGTAAATATTCAGGAGCTAAGACCATTCCAATGTTCCTTTTCACCATGCATAAACTGCACCAGATAAGCTAGTAAAAATATTATGTTTATAAATAATGGGGAAAAATATGCTAATACATTAGAAACTCATTGCCTATGGCCATGGATAAAGACCTTTCAACATAAAAAAATAAAGGCAAAAAGCACATTTTAGTCCCTACATTTTCAGGCGATTCCCATTTTAGTCTCTACATTTTATTTTTACTGCTTTTAATCCCTATGCTGAAAACGCTTCCCATTTTGATTCCTGCCGTTACATTAGAAACGGAGAAAGTTGACGTGGCAAATGGCAGGAATAAATAATATTAAATTAATGTACACGTGGCTTAAATTAATAATAAAAAATATTTTTTGGCATTAAAAAATGCCACGTCAGCATCTAAATTAAAAAAAATTAATTTATTAATTTTAACTAAATAAAAAAAATTAAAAATAGAATTAAAAACTAAAAATCATATGGATTGAGATCAAAGTGTGTCTTGAACAAGAACAACAAGAACACAAACCCAAATCCAAGAATGCAAACCCAGAAATTTGAAAAAAAAAACAGTAAATCTTTGTTTCGGATCAAACAGTCTTAACAACAACAATGGTGTCCAAGATTGACAATTCTAGATTCGGATCTACAACCAACGGCGAATCTCCTCCATGCGCGCCACACAAAGTCGCACTGATCACCGAAATCACCGGCCAAGACAGTTCCTACCTGATTGAGTTTTTACTCCACAAAGGCTACGAGGTACACGGCTTGATCCGACGGTCCTCCAACTTCAACACACAGCAAATCAACCACATCTACATTGACCCCCATAATGCCCACAAGGCTCGAATGAAACTCCACTACACTGACCTCACTGATGCCTCCTCTCTTCGTCGCTGGCTCAACACGATTCTCCCAAACAAGGTTTACAACCTCATTGCCCAATCCCACATGGTTGTCTCATTCAAGATCCCAGATTACACCGCCGATGTTCAATCCCAGATTCCAGTTTTTTTTTTTTTTAATTTCTGGGTTTGTGTTCTTAATCTGGGTTTGTGTTCTTGTCGTTCTTGTTCAAGACACACTTAGATCTCAATTCATATGATTTTTAGTTTTTAATTCTGTTTTTAATTTTTTAATTTAGTTAAAATTAATAAATTAATTTTTTTAATTTAGATGCTGACGTGGCATTTTTTAATGCCAAAAAATATTTTTTATTATTAATTTAAGTCACGTGTACATTAATTTAATATTATTTATTCCTGTCGTTTGCCACGTCAGTTTTCTCCGTTTCTGATGTAACGGCAGGGACCAAAACGGGAAGCGTTTTTCAGGATAGGGACTAAAAGCGACAAAAATAAAATGTAGGGACTAAAATGGGAATCGCTTGAAAATGTAGGGACTTAAAGGTGCTTTTCGCTAAAAATAAATAAAAATAAAAATAAATTCTGTAATAGTGGAGGTGTTTGGATTCCGGAATCTACATGAAGCTAAAGAGAACCATCTTTGACAATAAACTTTGTTCAAAATGCAGTGTCCCAAAA